>NC_041385.1:826537022-826537527 GCF_002162155.2 Triticum dicoccoides
ATTTTGAGTGCCATAGAAGGGGAAAATATATTTTTCCCATCAGTAGCTTCATTTTGGTGTTCGCATCCCAGTTGGGTTTTATATCTAGCGCCACCAATTGGTATATGTGGCAATTGCCTCTTCTGCCAAAACAGCCACCTAAAAATGTTGATTTCACGAAGAAGTATAGCCTTCCAGGGGTACCTATGGTACTTATTTGGCCAATAACCTGGCCACTATGTAGAGGAACATCTTCCCCTCATAAATCATCACAAGTTATATCTTCGGGCATACACATAAATGATTTTAAAGGAACTGATTATGGGTAAGCCGACTGAAAAACGTTTCGTGTCGATTCTTTCAGAACCCTTGGATTAAGATCCAATGGATCGTAGTTTGTCTTCCTGCTCCAATCGCCAACACTGTTGCTCTTCTTCTTCTGTCCGTCACCGGATCCATCCCATCCCAAACCACCTGCCTCCACTCCTCATAGTCGGTGGTGCTCCCGTGCTAGCTTCGCTGCCCC
>NC_041385.1:826537858-826542291 GCF_002162155.2 Triticum dicoccoides
CGAACCTATAGTTATTTTGACGAGCCTGTAGCCCCCACACCCCTAAGATAAATAGCTGGAGAGCCTACACCGCTACACCCTTAATATAGACATAGAGGCTACTTCATCACCGGTGAGCTGGCGGCTACGGCTTCCTTCCTCTGGAATCGATTGACCCAAACGCAAATTTAAGGCGACTTGCATTTAGCTAAAGGGGAATCTAAATCATGTATAAAAAAGATTGTATGTCCAAATTAATGGGTGGCGTGGCGAAGCTATATGTTATTCTGGAGGAAGAACACTCCAACAGAGTGAGCAGCCTTTGCGCGGACTTCTATCCAATCAACCGATTTATTCATCCACCATTATGCAGAGCTGGAGGTGTCATGCCGAGAGCACCACCTGCCGGAGAATACGCTACCGAGCCCGGAGGAATGCCACGTGTTGCTCTTCTTCACGCTCGCCATCTTCTAGAACTCCTCTTGCCCAATTGAGGCGTCGTCGGGCGAGACTGTGGCCGGCACCGTCCTGAGGTCCTGGCGGAGCTTCCGCGGAGACAGCGCCCACTGCATCGCCCAGATGGAGAGGGGCCGCATGTAGTGCAGCCCCCGCGCGGTAGCCGCCTTCTACTGTATAAGCCTCCGGCGTCTGGAACTTGGAACACGTAACTACATTTTACTCCGTTTATCCATCCTTGTGACTTGTGAGTCAGTCCGGGACGGGACGCATTTTCAGGCTGACTACTGACCCGAAGCCACCTTTGGACCAACTAGTATTGTGGGCACCCTTGGCCGTCCAGAACGCGGCGTCCAGCATGCCCTCGTGGATCATGGCGGCTGCGACGAGCTAGGTCCAGGCACGACTCCTCGCGGACGCAGGTGAGCTTGGCGCAACATTGGGTGGTCCGGGCATCGGAATGCATCTCATACTTTACAAAATTACTCAAATTAAATTCATGCATTAATTTGAATTACTTGCAGTGCATTCATGCTTGGCCACTAGATGTGTAGGAACATTACATGCATTGGTGTGTTTCTTTTTAATTCTTGCATGCGAAGATTTAATGCGCCTCCAAAACTAAAAATGAGATGGAGATGAGCCCTTTAAATTGGAAAAACAAAAAGTTAAAATAAGCTCTATAAACCGGAAAGAAGGGAGTAGCCGCAATGGAGAGTAACATACACTAGTAACATACAGATATCCCTAGACTATGTTACTACCTTCATAGTGGATAGTAACATAAGTATGGTGTCATGCAAATCTTCATTTATTAGGTTGTAGACTCATTAACTCATTGTCACATAAGCAAATTTGATCTACCTCTCTCCTCATTAACTCATTGCCACATAAGCAAATTTGTTGAGCTGGTCTCAATATTACTGCTGAAGTTACTCCCACTGTGGAAGGAATTTATTTTTTCTAATCCATATCTCTCTCATTCCTTTCTTACAAACGTACGAGGGCTTCTTATTCCACAAGAACGAAAGCACCTTTTCATTCTTTCATATACTAGGGTTTTTTACTTGGAAAAGACAATGTTCCATACTAAAGGATTCGGGTCCGTAACCACGAGTTCCAGTGCACTAGATCTTGTAGCAGTCTAAATAGAGGGCGACCGGGACCTTAGGACGAGTGGACTCAGTCAGAACACAATACATATATCGTAGCCAGATCATCTTGAACACACATCAATATCATATTAAGGCAGGAGTAGGACATTACACCGTGATGGTGGCCTGAACTGGGTATCTTAGGCGTGCTTTACTTTGTGACATCCACTCTCCGATAATTGATGACTTAGGAAACATAACACGTTCAGTCCCTAGACAAACTCATAAAGGGTTTTCGTACACAACCCAATGTCAGATTCTTAGACACCGACAGCAGACTAAGGGCATCTCCAACGCCAACGCTCAAACCGTTCGCATACATTCGGATCACGCTGTTTGGACGTGTTTTGCCATCCAGCACGGTCCTGCATTGGTCTGCCACCCGCATCCGTGTGCATATGTATGAGTGTTTGTGTCTGTACTGTATTGAAAAAATAAAATCGAAGAGGGGGGAAAACACGGCGCCACCCAACACCGCCATCAGGATCTGCAATGGCGAGAGGAGATTGCGAGGAGGTTAGATGTAAAGCAAATGAGTTTAAAAAAAAGATCTAAAGCAAATGGGTCACCAATAAGAAAAACAAAGGACGGATCACAACTACAGCAGAAGCACGCCGGTACAGATCGATTATCACGGTCCACCATGCATCGTCCCTGAAGTCCACGACCAAAAGTTGAACCGAAGATCACAAATATGCATGCATGCAGTATATAGACGGCAGGATACATTCTTCTTTTAGAAAAAGATCGATTTTATTGATTTTTCAGTCGCTGAGTGGGCGCACAGATAAAAGATGCCCGGCCATGCATGAGTAGTTGAGTGTGTGGCGGAGCCAAGGGGGGCGAGCAGGGGGTCTAATGCAAATCAGAAAGACCAAAAAAAAGGCCCACTAGGAAGCCCAATCACGGCCGGGTTGATGATCTTGTTGGCCCTCTGGGGTCAAGTGCGGACGCTCTACCCTGATTAACCTGCGATTGCGAACCCCTCGAAGAAAAGAACCTGTGATTGCGAGGCGTTGCGCCATAGCCGCCATTCGCCCTCCTCCTTCCTGTCCTCCTGCTTGCAATCAGATTTAAAATCACATGGTGTGGCCGGTGACGCGACGGCCGACCAGAGTCTTGCGGCTGACGGGCGATCTGCCGATCTATTTGGCTGCACTCTTTCTCCATCCCGTGAGCAACTCTCCATCTTATCCGCATCAACTAGCAAGGTTAACACTACTTATTACTGTCAACTGCCTATCCCTCTCAATCCTAATCTTTTAGCTGTCAAAAATATTAATCAGGGCATACTTTTTTTTGTTTGTGTGATACGCGATGCTGATTCTGAGACTTCTACTTCAGCAGTTACAAATAGAAAAGTGCTGTCAAACAACATACAGACTAGTTCAATTTTTAGGCATGTTGCTTTTGAGTTCTTGAAATAAAATGGGAGATGACTTGCTTCGGCATTGCGAAACAATCTATACTTCTTCGACTCAAATACCAAAAGGAAAAAAAAATGATTAAGTGAATAGAAGAGGCATATCCTGAATGTGCCATATTTTCATATCAAAAGAGAATTAGCAGCTAAAATCACTTCTGATGAAATTATTATTACTATTATCTTAACAATCCTAGAAGCTTTGTCAAAAGAAAGAAGAAACAACCCTAGAGATAAATTTAAGCTAATACTAGCATGTTGACAATCCCAGGGTGCAACTGTAATATTGTTATAGCACTGAAGCGAAATACTATGATAGTTATATTTTGCACTGAAATTGTTTTATTAGCTTGGCTTGGCCCCAGGGGCGGAGCCAGGATTTCGACATGAGGGGGGCGAAAAGCCAATGTAAAGAAGTCATGGAACATCACGGTATTTTGATGACAAATCATTAAAACATTTGGTTGGAACTGAAAAGGAATGTCCAATTTCTATTAACTCAAACTGAGCTCCACGACCTCCAGCATTGAACAATTTGATAATGCAAACTTTTCTATTTTCCTTACCAATATAGACAATCATGTAATGTTGAAGATAATAGTCTTCATTTTCTTCCGAAAACATGACTTGACTAGCTTCATAGAGAAACGGTTTGTTCGGTTGTGGGGTTGACAGAAAGATTTATGACCAGCCGCAGTAATCTATCAACAATTGTGTATGTAGTTTTACTTGTTTAAAATTATTCAACCATCAAATCCGCAAGTGAAAACCAGATTTATAGTTCTAGAGTGTTGCAAACATCCAGCTAGAAAATGGGCAAGTTCATACTCTAATTAAGCCGTGCATATATATTAGACATGTCAAATAACTCATGTTGTGGATCCAGAAATGTACAAAGTGTCAAATGCTCTATATTATATGTAATCTTAATTAATCATACCAAGATCATAATTCATGAAAATATATATTAATAGCTACTCGTGCATAGTGGTATCTCATGCCGATGTCTTCAATCTTGGTCAACTGGACGGGGTCTAGCTTGTATTATGATGATCTGATCCACGTGCTCATCTAGTCGCCGTGACCCGTGGATGGCCGCGGACACACACGGAGGCGGAAGGCATGAGCGGCGGCCGGTGAGAAGGGCAAAAGCCCTAAGTAGTCAAGCAGAATACACACCGAGATCAATCGATCAGATGGATCACATTGTCCAGATTTCCCAGAGGCAAAGGAATAGCCAACCGCAACCGGCCGTACGCCTACATATGTATGGGCTATTGGGCTTTGCCGCTTTGGTCTTTTATATTCGGGGTAATAATTTCACACGGGCTAATGATGCAATTATCTACGGCCATTAGCTTTCTACAGTACACAGGCTGCTAAAAACGGTTGAGGGGGGCGAGCGATTGGCAGGGTCTAGC
>NC_041385.1:826542732-826557577 GCF_002162155.2 Triticum dicoccoides
AATCCTGGCTCCGCCCTGTACATGCACTGATCTACTCTCTTCTTTTCTAAATATATTTTTTCTAGATATCTTAACAAATGATTACATACGAAGTAAAATGAGTGAATCTACATTTTAAAATATGTCTACATACATATATATGTTGTAGTTTATTTAAAATGTCTAGAAAAACAGAATATTTGAGAACGGAGGGAGTAGTTCCTAGTCGTGGCGCCTGCCGAGTGCCGACACAGGTTTGACGGTGGGCCACTAGCAATCGCCCTGCTTAAGGGGCAAGCAGACGCCGCGGAGCACGTCCGTGCACGACCGCTCTTGGGCGCAGTTGAGCTGGTTGCAGCGTTCAGCGGTGATGGGGTTCGTCTCCACGGTGCGGCCGCTGCGGATGGCCCGGATGAACTGCTCCGCGCACTCCCACGTCACCACATACAGCGTCTGGGAGCAGCTCTGCGTCTCGACGCGGCCGATAAGGTCCTGAGGAAGCAGTGGACTTGGGCCGGCAGCGACGGCGACGGCCAGGAGGAGGAACATGCACAGGACGCGCGCGATGAGTTGCCAGAGCACCGTTGCGGGAAGGGTCATGGCTGGGCTGCGTACGTGCTTGGCGATAGTATTTGGTTTGTTTGTGGGGAGATCTATCGACGGCGTTTGGCTTCATCAGTATGTATAGGGGATTGTGATCAACGCATTGATTAACGGGATTTGTTTTAAGAATTCAATTCTCTGAGATTCTTGATTTGTGCTGTGATTTAAAGCTATTACTAATGCGGATTTGCTCATTCTCATTTAGATTTTTTGTGAGAACTTCTTTTTTGGAACTACTCATTCTCAATTAGATGAGAATAAATTGTAAATAAACGGGCATGGCCCATTAGCAATTTCTAAAATCTCAAGTGGCAAGTGGTGGTGCTAAAGTTTTACTTCCATACCGCTAGTTGAAAAAGTATTGGACCTCTTTATATAGAGAGAAATAGGAGACCACGCGCACGTGCCCGCTCGCCTCGCTTGGCCTGCCTGGGCTCAAGCCACATGAATGGTCCACTGAAATCTGGTCCGACAAGTATAGGACTGAGAATCCAAGTCGGTTAGTGATCGTGATCTCGACACATTACCACCTCTGATCCTACTATGTATACCTATACCTAATAATAAAGGGGCTATTCTTTCTTGCGGTACATCATGTAAATCAATGCCACCTATTAATGATAAAAAGCAGTAGGGACCTCCTATACTGGATGTTGGGAGAATACGCAGCGCACCTGTTTGGGCCGGCCCATGTCCAGGCGGCCGTTTAAAAAAATGTTTTCTTTTTCATTTTTTCTACTTTAAATAATTTAGAACTTCAAAAAGTTCAGAAAATTAAAAAAATAAGAATTTTGAAATAAAATGTTTAACTTGCGTCATTACCGTAGTCTACTCTATCCCTGGGAAGTGCTCTGCACGACTGCTTAATTTCGTCATCACGGGTCGCTTTTAGTCACCAATATGGTGCAGAGGTGCCCATAGACTAAAAACAAAGGGAAGAAGAAGCATGTGTTCAACAAGCCTGTCAAGACTAATATCTTCAAGAAAAAGAAATTTAACAAGGGTGAGCTATAGTGCTACGTCTGTGGGAAACCTGGACACTTTTTCAAGGAATTCCTAGAACGTGCAGATCGCAGAGGGAAACCGAGCTCCAAGACTATCAACATGGTGACCACTTGCAAGAGTGATGGGTATGGTTTCTTACCTATTGTTCTTTCAGTATTTCAATCATGTTCGTAGTGGATTGATTTGAGTGCTAACGTTCACGTGTGTGCTGAAGTTTCTTTGTCATTCTTATCAGGTCGCACGGGATTCTTCCATCCCAGTGGGGAATGGGCCGCATTCTTTTGTTTGTGGCATTGACACGGTGGATCTAAAATTCACTTTGGGGACGATCATGAAGCTAAGGAACGTGTAGCATGTCCCTACTTTGAACAAGAGTCTTATTAGCGGCTCTCTTCTATGTCGAGATGGGTTTCAGATAGTTTTAGAATCGAATAAAGTAATCGTGTCGAGATTTGGACAATTTGTAGGCAAAGATTATGAGTGTGGAGGCTTGCTCTGCTTTTTGCTTTCACATTTCTACAATAAGTCAGTAAACCAAATTTGTGCTAGTGTTCATGATGTTGCAAGTGTTTGACACTCTTGTCTACGTCACATTAATTTTAGTTCAATGTCTTGGCTATCCAGTATGAGTTTAGTTCTGAATTTCACTGTTGCCAAAGGTCCTAAGTGCCATAGTTGTGGGCAATCAAAGCAACCTCGAAAGCCTCGCAGAGCTGCTGAAGAGAGAAACGTGGCACCTCTAGACCTCTCATACATTCTGTTATATGTGAGATGAATGATGTGTCGACAAAAGGTGGAAAGATATTTTTGCTATGTTTATTTTTTGCAAACTAAAAATGGAGCTCTAGATAACTTTAAAATCTTTAAAGCTGAAGTTGAAAATCAATTAGAGAGAAATATCAAGCATCTTAGGTCAGATCATGGTGAAGATTATTTTCCCAAAGTATTTGATGAATTTTGTGAGGAAGACGGTATTATTCAAAAAAGTACGCATGCCTATTTGCTCAAGTCAAATGGGGTTGTCGAAAGGAAAAATTGGACGTCGGCTGACTTGGTGAATGCCATGTTAGACACCGCTGGTTTATCTAAGGCATTATTAACTTCGTGCCATGTCCTGAATAGAGTTCCTAAAAAGAATAAAGAGAAAATCCCTTATAAGCAGTGGGTTGGGAGAAAACCATCACTTTCTTATTTGCACACTTGGGGATGCTTGGCAAAATTCAATATGCCTATCCTTAAGAAACGCAAAGTCGGACCAAAGATACTGGATTGTGTCTTTCTAGGTTATGCTCAGCGGAGCATTGCATATATATAGATTTCTAGAGGTTAAATCCAAGGTATCCGATATGCATGTTGATACTATAATGGAATCTCGTGATGCAGCATTTTATGAGAATATATTTTCTATGAAAGATATGCATAGCATTGCTAGCTTTTCTTCTAAGATAAATCCAGAATCTAGTACATTTGATGAGTATTGCGAACAATCACCTGAGGAAGTCCTTGAGAAGGATAACAATAAAGCTTATGGGATGATCAAGAGACAAAGGGTTGCAAAATACTTTGGTGATAATTTCATTGTATACATGGTGGACGACACTCCCAAGTCTATTGTAGAGGCATATGCATCTCCAGATATAGATGATTGGAAAGAAGTTGTTCATAATGAGATGGACTCAATTCTTTCTAATGGAACTTGAGAGACAACTAAATGACCTTATGGTTGTAGACCTGTGGGTCGTAAGGGCATCTCCAGCCGTTGGCCCCCCAGGAGGGGCAAAAAACCGCCCCCTGGGGGCGCACCGGCGCTAAACCGCGCACTGGGGGCGTGATGCCCCCCAGTCGCGGTGCCCACGGTTAGTCAAAAAAGTCAAACACGGCGTAAAAACGACTCAAATTTAACGCAAACATCGACGAGTTCATTCAAACTTAAACATATTTTATAAAAAAAGAAAAAAAACTATGCGGGCTACCCCCGCCGTCTCCCTCGCCGCCCGCCCACGCGGTTCTACATGCCGAGAAGGCGGTAGAACCGCGTGTAGTCACCGCCATCGTCGTCATCACCGTCGTCGTCGTCATCGTCGCCGCCTCCGCCGTCCCTGATGCATCCCTCCCCCGGTTGGCGCGGCGGGTTGGACGGTCCGGGGGCGTCGTCGTCGTCGCTGTCGAGGACCACGACGCCGTGCTCGTCCTCGCGCCCACGCTTGCGAGCGGCGATCTCCTCCAGGGCCCGGCGCTGCCGGACCATCTCATCGCAGAGGTAGTCGTCCCGCGCCCACCGCATGGCGTCCTCGTCGGAGAAGCCGCGCCGGGCTATCTCCTCGTACTCCGCGGGGAGGACGGGCTCCGGCTTGGGCTCGGTGAGGACGAAGTGGCCGGTTGGTGGAGAGGCGTTGGTCCCGCCGGAGCTGCGGGTGCGCGCGCTGACCGGCGTGTCCTGGGGCTCCGGCTTGACAGGGCGGAGGCAGGGCGAGCCGCTGGATGAGGAGGAGGACCCCCTGGTCTCCATGCGCCTCGGGGTCCATGAGCTTCCCCGGTGGCGTGAGAAGGAAGGGGGGGGGGTACTCCAGGCGCGGCGTGTTGCCGCCCTCGATGTGCTCGAGGACAGCCTCCAACGTGCGCCCGGGCACGCCCCACCACAGACGCCGGCCGGCGGCGTTGAGCCTGCCGGAGGGCACGACGCCGTTGGTGGCCTCGAGCTGCTCGGCCTGACGGCGGCGGAAGTACGGTTCCCAGAGCGGGCTGTCGGGGGCGTACCGTGGCGCCTCCCTCGCCGCACGCGGCAGGTTCGAGCGGATGCGTGCGATCTCCGCACGCCGTGCCGCGCCGGTCGGTACCGGGGGCACCGGCACGCCGCCCGCGCTGATCCTCCACGTCCCGGGAACCCGCATGTCCGGCGGGACCGGGTACTCGGCCTCGTAAAGGAGGCGAGCCTCGTCTTCGTGAAGATGGCGGCGGCCGAAGCCGTTCGCCACCGCGCCGTCGCCTGGGAAGCGCTCGGCCATGGCTGTGAAATGGGGACGGCGAAAGAGAGGAGAGGAGAGGGAGGAAATGACGGCGGCGGGAGAGTGTGAGTCGCCGAGTGCGCCGGGGCGCTTCATATATAGGCCAAGGCACGCGTGTCACCGTGTGTACGCGTGGCGGGCGAGGGAGGGCGAGGGACGCGCGTCGTCCGGTCTTCACTGCGCCGCCCGTGAGGCATCAATGGTGCAGGCTGACTGGCGCGGCAGCGCGGCAGCTCTGGCATTGATTCGCCGCGGGAAACGAGGCGATGAGAACGACGAAGGGCCGAGAAGAGAGCCGTGTCGCTGATGCGGCGGGCCCGCGGATTTTTCGCGCCAAAATAGTTTGCCCGGCGCCCCCGGGCGCCCCCCAGCGTGCCGGGTTCGGGCTGGGTCCACCGGCGCTGTTTTCGGCCCAAGCCGGCGAAAATCGGGCTCCTGGGGGCGCGACTGGGCCGTTTTTTCAGCGCCGGTGCGAAAAAAACGCCTGGGGAAGCCTTCCTAGGGGCGCGGCTTGAGATGCTCTAAGTGGGTGTTTAAAAAGAAGTTAAGGCCTGATGGTACTATTGATAGGTACTACCAGGGAAGCTTGGCTGGTAGGTTCCTCCTCTTCTTCAGATACAAAGAAAGGAAGGAAAACACTGCACTTCCCTTTGGCGAATCCATGTTTTCATCTGGAGGTTAGCAAAGCATTCTTTATCGACAAATGATATCTGCCTGCACAGGCACATGGCAGATGATGACAAGTGTGCTATATGTGGAGAAATTGACTCACGGAAGCAATCATTGATCGAATGTATGATGGTGAAGTGTGTTTGGGCCTTGGCATCGGAAAACACTATAGAACAAGCAAGGCCATCTCCAGATATTTGAGGCCCTAGTGCGAAATGTAAAACAGGGCCCTATAACTCATAATTCAGATAACCAAAGCATGCTTTAATTGTTATATAATTTCAAAATGCTTGTTATTTCTTATAATTGGCATAAATATTATAATACTAAAAGAGGAAAGGTAATATTTAAGCATATGTTCCATTGAAAAGCATCATCTTTCTAGTATTTTTAGAAATGAAATGTGCAACTATATGTTTAAATTTAATCACCTCCAGAATGGAAGATCTAATCTTTGATTCAAGATTGAGGAGATAACAAATCAGCCTTTACAATCAACAAGCAAATTACCCTTTCACTTGTTGAATTTGATCGGTGACCGGTCTAGAAAATTGTGTATTTCACATTCAGTTAATTCAAGCCAACAAATGATCAGTTGTGAAGGCAAAAAAGAAAAAGAAGAATTGCATACCTTTGACTATGCATGTGTTTCCCTTGTTGGCGCTGCCTGCTCACAGCACCGCTTCTTGTTCCTCTCAACGACTCTCACAGCTCTCTTTTGGATTCTATCTTCTGCGAAAAACACAAGGAAGACACATGGACACAAGAGGTTTGGTGCCGACCTGCCTCTCACAGCCTCAGGATTTTCTCTACTCTATTCTCCTTGTCAAATGAAACATGCTTACAATGCCTTAAGTAGCACACGCACACATGACCCAGCCGTCTCATTCGGCCACTAAGCCACACACGCACGCATGACCATCATGTTGTGCTCCACTAGCTAACTAATCGCTACATGCATGGACATCCAGCACTGGTGCGTCATCCACTCAACGGCCAAGACCCAGTCCAGCATGTGATGCTTTTTTAGTGAGGGAAACGGAAACAATGTGTTTGAGAGCGAGCTGATGGCGTGAATGTATCTGTATATTTAGCGAGTTCATGCAAATCCTTATACTTTCTTGTTTGTAGAAGCTAGGGAGGTCAAGGAAGTTATTTTCCACATGAAAGAGCATGGTGTCATGGCGAACTATGCCGGACAACATTGCTACCACCAACGTGAAGGAGTTGGGACGGGAAGATGGTTTGGTTGTGCCATTGGAAGTCTGGTAGTGTGCTTGTTGGTTTGCTTGTTATGTAAAGTGAAATAGCGCTAGAGGTGTATGTTTTAGATCTTGGCCACCGGTTACTTCTATTTATAGATAGATTTTTCCATTTTCAGACAGTCACCAGTTTGATAATTGATCTTGGCCACTGATATTTGTTTCTATTCGTGTATGCACATAACATGACCATGTACATTCATACATGCAAGGGAAGAGTTTCATTAGTAAGAAATGCTGGAGAAACTTTACTGCCAATCTACATATTTCATCTTCATACACACAAATTTAGGAGTCATAGTCGATCTGAAATGTCTTATAGCCAAATAAGATAATGGTTCCATGTATATATTCCCAAGCGCCCATGTTTTTTCTAATAAACTCACATACCTTTTTACACAATCAAACTACCATTTAGCGCCCATTATAGAAAAAAGTAGAACATGAGAGAGGCGCAAAGGAGAGGTAAAACATCACCGAGCGCAAAACTGGAGCAGGGAGTGAGGCCACACTTGCATCAACGTGAACTGGTTTTTAGGCAAAAGTCGACTGCTAGCAACTGCAGAATCTCCAAAAATACCAACAATGGATAAATAATAATAATCTCGGATATAGTATGAACCTATAGAAGAATGTAAAACCATGGATCAATGATTATCAGGTGAAGAAAATGGAGTGCAATAATCATGCATATGTAAATAGTTTGGAGTAAACTTAGCGAAGGATGATCCATACCATAAGGATAAGAAATTCCCGTCCAATTTCTTCACCTTCCAGCCATCTGTTACAAACTGGAACAACCTGATCCCATGGGCACAGATGAATTCATGTTTGGTCTCTAGGTACGACTCAATGCAGAAGCACCTGAGGCATACAAAACGAATCAGAAGAACGACACTAGTATCTCAAAGAATAAATTACATGCCTAGCCGAATAACACAGGACGGTGTTTTGCTTCCTTCCATGTTTTTAGTTAGTCTATTGATGTTTTTCTGAATTTATTTCAGGCCTTTTGGTGATGTGCGTTCAATAGAAGAAGACGTTTCCCGTCGACTAGGAAGGTGGTTATGGCGACTTTGTCAACCTCGAGTTGATGTGTCGTCTCAGTCTGTTTGTCCATAGGCATGTGTATGCGTTCATAAAGGTGAGTGTATGTGCATATGTCGAGCGTCCGCGTTTGTACTGTGGTAGAAAAAACGGTAGAGGGGGAAAACACCACTCCACCCACCACTGACATCAGGATCAGCAACGGCGAGGGGAGATTTTGAGGAGGTTAGATGTAAAGCAAATACACCTAAAAAAAAGATGTAAAGCAAATGAGTTTGAAAGAAAAGATGTAAAACAAATGGGTTACAGATAAGAAAACAAAGAAAGAATCGCCGTGCATAGTCCCTGAGTCCACGACCAAGAGATCACACGCATGCAGTATATAGACGGATACATTCTTCTTCTAGAAAAGGACCAATTTATTGGTTTTTCAGCCGCTGCGTACACAAGTAAAAGATGCCCGGCCATGCATGAGAGTACAGGCACCGATCTAGTTCCTAGTCGTGGTGCCTGCCGAGTGCTGACACAGGTTTGACGACGGGCGGCGGGCATTGTCCCACCTCAGGGGGCAAGCAGACGCCGCGGAGCAGGTCCTTGCACGCCCACTCGCGGACGCAGGCGAGCTTGATGCAGCAGTCCGAGGTGATTGGTTTCGTCTCCACGGTGCGGCCGCTGAGGATGGCCCCGATGAACTGGTGCTCGCACTCCTCCGGCACCTCATTCAGCGTGTTGGAGCAGCTCGCCTCGATGCGGCCGACAAGGTCCTGAGGCTGCACTGGGCTTGGCCCGGCAGCGACGGCGACGGCGACGGCGACGGCCAGGAGGAGGAACACGCACGCGACGAGTTGCCGGAGCACCATTGCGGGCGGGGCCATGGCAAGTTTGGTTACGTGCTTGGCGCTAGTATTTGGTTTGCGGGGAGATCTGTCGACGGCGTTTGGCTTCATCAGTACTTATCGGAGATCGTGATTGATCAACGCACTGATTGACGGGATTTGTTTTCGGAATTCATTTCTCCGAGATTCCTGATTTGTGCTGTGATTTAAAGCATTCACTAATGGCGAGTGATAGGCGCCGGTGCGCCGGCCGAAACTTCGGCCGGTCGCACCGCGACGTCTGATCTGGCAACAGACAGCCGTTTGTTCCTTCTTTCTACCCCAAAACGACTAGCGGTTCGCACTCGCACAACCTCCCGCTCGCCCCACGCACGGCGTCGTCACCGCCCCTGGCGTCCTCCACGTCCGTCGACGCAGCTCGCCGCCCCTCACCACAGCTCGCCGTCGCTGTCGTTACATGCCCTTCAAATCTCGCCGTCGTTCCCAGCGCCACCCTGTTGGAACAGGCTAGCCCTAGCCGTAGCTCTCCTCTCTCTCTCACTGACCTCTCTCTCTCCGGCCGTGGCGTTAAGCAACGAAGACGAGGAAGAAGGAGGAAGAAGGACCAAGACACGGTGGTGTTTTTGCCGGCCCACGTACGCCTCCCTGAGCACAAACTCTAATATTCACACCACGCCATTACAATGATCGCCACCGTGAGCTTTATACCCGGGCCAAACTGGGCAACGACCCACTCGCTCCTGCCCACCCGCGCTCCGATCGGCCCACTCTGCACGCCCCGCGACGCGCTCCGCGCGAGCCCTGCACTGAGCCCTCAACGATCACGCGCTCCCGCTGCGCTCGGATCACGTCCTGACCTAGTCTACACGCACACATGCACGGTGTCTAACCCGCACAGCCACCCTGTGCACCACACGCACGCACACACGCACACACGCCCGCAGTCCCGACGCGCCCGATGCGTCCGGTACGAGCTCTACAAGGGGCTCATCCGCAAGCAGGAGCGCTTGTGGATAGGCAAGAACACGGCCTTGCGCACCAAGATCATCAGCGCGCTGCACGACAGCACGGTCGGTGGCCACTCCGGCGCCATGGCCACCTATCAGCGCATCAAGAAGCTTTTTGTGTGGGATGGATTGAAGGCTGACGTCACCGACTACGTGCGGCAGTGCCCAGTGTGTCAGCACGCCAAGCATGAGCAATCCAAGCCGGCGGGCATGCTCACACCCTTGCCCGTGCCAACCACCCCCTGGCGCGACCTCACCACACTGGTAGAAAAAGAGGCTTCCGTCCAGCCCCATTAGTCGCGAAACTGTAGGAACCGCGACTAATGAAGTCTTTAGTCGCGGTTCGGCAGACGAACCGCGACCAAAGGCCTGGGCCCAGGGCGCTCGGTGGCCAGCTGGTGCACGTGATGGGCTTTAGTCGCGGTTGGCCAGGCCAACCGCGACTAAAGGTGCCCAAAGGCCTTTAGTCGCGGTTGGCCAGGCCAACCGCGACTAAAGCTCCTCCCCTATATATACCAGTTCAGCACGCTCACTTAGCCATTTGGTGCCACTTCTCTTCATAAGCTTCACAAGGGGGTGTAGGTTTGCTTTTGGTTCCTCTTATGCACACAAGGTGTTTGATGAAATGCCCCAAGAGGGTGAAACAAACATGATATGAAGTGTTGGAGCCACACTTGAGGTTCCTCATTTATTTTTTCCTCCTCGATCGCGGTTAGCAACTTGAACCTTTCATGCATGTGTGTCATTGATAAAATATGCATGTGTGTTGTTCATTGTTTAATTTCTATTGTTTATAGCTAGTTAGTTTAACAAATGCATGATGGTTAATTATATATTTTATATTATAATAATGCAGATGAATCGGCAATGGATGTACGGTAACCGACTCTCCCGCGAGTTCACTACGGGTTTGAAAGATTTCCTCGTAGTGGCTAATGCGAACAAGCAGAAGGGTTTTGTTATCTGTCCATGTGTTGAATGTAAGAATCAGAAGGGTTACTCTTCCTCAAGAGAAGTTCACCTGCACCTGCTTCGGCACGGTTTCATGCCAAGCTATAATTGTTGGACCAAGCATGGAGAAAGAGGGGTTATAATGGAAGAAGATGAAGAAGGGGATGATTTCATCGATGAAAGCTATCTTGCTCATTTCGGTGATACTTTCATGGAGGATGCTGAAGGTGAAGGGGAAGGTGAAGGGGAAGGTGAAGGTGAAGAAGAGGCATGTGATGAGACCGTTGATGATCTTGGTCGGACCATTGCTGATGCACGGAGACGCTGCGAAACTGAAAAGGAGAGGGAGAATTTGGATCGCATGTTAGAGGATCACAGAAAGTCGTTGTACCCCGGATGCGATGATGGTCTGAAAAAGCTGGGCTGCACACTGGATTTGCTGAAATGGAAGGCACAGGCAGGTGTAGCTGACTCGGCATTTGAAAACTTGCTGAAAATGTTGAAGAATATGTTTCCAAAGAATAACGAGTTGCCCTCCAGTACATACGAAGCAAAGAAGGTTGTCTGCCCTCTAGGTTTAGAGGTTCTGAAGATACATGCATGCATCAACGACTGCATCCTCTACCGCTGTGAATACGAGAATTTGAATGAATGCCCGGTATGCACTGCATTGCGTTATAAGATCAGAGGCGATGACCCTGGTGACGATGTTGAGGGCGAGAAACCCAGGAAGAGGGTTCCCGCCAAGGTGATGTGGTATGCTCCTATAATACCATGGTTGAAACGTCTGTTCAGGAACAAAGAGCATGCCAAGTTGTTGCGATGGCACAAAGAGGACCGTAAGTCGGACGGGGAGTTGAGACACACCGCAGATGGAACGCAATGGAGAAAGATCGACAGAGAGTTCAAAGATTTTGCAGCTGATGCAAGGAACATAAGATTTGGTCTAAGTACATATGGCATGAATCCTTTTGGCGAGCAGAGCTCCAGCCATAACACCTGGCCCGTGACTCTATGCATCTACAACCTTCCTCCTTGGTTGTGCATGAAGCGGAAGTTCATTATGATGCCAGTGCTCATCCAAGGTCCGAAGCAACCCGGCAATGACATCGATGTGTACCTAAGGCCATTAGTTGATGAACTTTTACAGCTGTGGGGCAGACCTGGTGTCCGTGTGTGGGATGAGCACAAAAAAGAGGAATTTAACCTACGAGCGTTGCTTTTCGTAACCATCAACGATTGGCCTGCTCTTAGTAACCTTTCGGGACTGACAAATAAGGGATACAATGCATGCACGCACTGCTTACATGAGACTGAAAGTGTACATTTGCCAAATTGTAAGAAGAACGTGTACCTTGGGCATCGTCGATTTCTTCCGAAAATTCATCCAGTAAGAAAGAAAGGCAAGCATTACAACGGCAAGGCAGATCACCGGCCGAAGCCTGCGGAACGCACTGGTGCTGAGGTATTTGATATGGTCAAGGATTTGAAAGTCATCTTTGGAAAGGGTCCTGGCGGACAATCAGTTCCGAAGGGAGCTGACGGGCACGCAGCCATGTGGAAGAAGAAATCTATATTCTGGGAGCTAGAATATTGGAAAGTCCTAGAAGTCCGCTGTGCAATCGACGTGATGCACGTTACGAAGAATATTTGCGTGAACCTCCTAAGCTTCTTGGGCGTGTATGGGAAGACAAATGATACAAAGGAAGCACGACAGGACCAGCAACGTTTGAAAGACCCTGATGACCGGCATCCGGAATGGTTTCAAGGTCGTGCCAGCTACGCTCTGACCAAAGAAGAGAAGGTCATCTTTTTTGAATGCCTGAGCAGTATGAAGGTCCCGTCTGGATTCTCGTCCAATATAAAGGGAATAATAAACATGGCGGAGAAAAAGTTCCAAAATCTGAAGTCTCACGACTGCCACGTGATTATGATGCAATTGCTTCCGATTGCTTTGAGGGGGCTCCTGCCGGAAAATGTTCGAGTAGCCATTGTGAAGCTATGTGCATTCCTCAATGCAATCTCTCAGAAGGTAATCAATCCAGAAGATCTACCACGGTTACAGAACGATGTGATCCAATGTCTTGTCAGTTTCGAGTTGGTGTTCCCGCCATCCTTCTTCAATATTATGACGCACCTCTTGGTTCACCTAGTCGAAGAGATTTTCATTCTCGGTCCTATATTTCTACACAATATGTTCCCCTTCGAGAGGTTCATGGGAGTATTAAAGAAATATGTTCGTAACCGTGCTAGGCCAGAAGGAAGCATCGCCAAGGGCTATGGAAATGAGGAGGTAATTGAGTTTTGTGTTGACTTTGTTCCTGACCTTAAGCCGATTGGTCTTCCTCGATCTCGGCACGAGGGGAGACTAAGTGGAAAAGGCACGATCAGAAGGAAATCAACGATATGTATGGACGGCCATTCTCTGACTGAAGCACACCACACTGTACTGACCAATTCCAGCTTGGTGGCTCCATACTTTGAGAAACACAAGAATATTTTACGCTCGGACAACCCGGGGAAGCCTGAATCCTGGATTAGGAAGGCCCACATGGAGACTTTCGGCAGTTGGTTGAGAAAACATTTAATGAATGACAATGATGTTGTAGATCAGCTGTACATGTTGGCCAAGACACCATCTTCGACTATAACGACTTTCCAAGGGTACGAGATAAATGGGAATACATTTTACATGATCGCCCAAGATAAAAAGAGCACCAACCAAAACAGTGGTGTCCGCTTTGATGCAGCAACCGAGAATGGGCAAAAGGTCACATATTATGGTTACATAGAGGAGATATGGGAACTTGACTATGGACCCTCCTTTAAGGTCCCTTTGTTCCGGTGCAAATGGTTCAAGCTAACAGGAGGTGGGGTAAAGGTGGACCAGCAATACGGAATGACAATGGTGGATTTCAACAATCTTGGTTACCTTGACGAACCATTCGTCCTAGCGAAAGATGTCGCTCAGGTTTTCTATGTGAAGGACACGAGTAGCAAACCGAGGAAACGGAAAGATAAGAAAACAATCAGTACATCATGCGATGATCCAAAGCGCCACATTGTTCTTTCAGGGAAAAGAAACATCGTGGGAGTGGAGGACAAGACAGACATGTCAGAAGATTATAATATGTTTGCTGAAATTCCGCCCTTCAAAGTGAACACCGACCCAAGCATTAAGTTAAATGATGAGGATGCTCCATGGATACGGCACAATCGTAAGCAAGCGGGGACACAAGGGAAGAAATGATGTGTAATAATTTATTGTACCAAACTTTGTTGAATGGATCATGTGAACTATATTACCCGTGATGCGTTTGGTTTCCATTTTCGAATGATTCGAGATACCACTGATGATACATGAAATTTGGAGTGATTTAGTCATACTCCTGCCTAGGCGTATAATATGCATACTCGTAGTCTTCATAGCCGCCGCCGTTGTACTGGTAGTCGTCACCTTCTAAGTTGCCGCCGTCGTCGTCGCTGCTATCGTCGTTGTCGTCGGGCGACGCTCGTGGCTCGAACTGAGGGTAGCGCAGGCGGGGGATATCGCCGGCCGTGATGTAGTCCATGACGCTCTGCAGAGTCCGGCCGTACCACCATAGCCGACGGCCGGCCTCTGGTATATTATTTTGAATTGAATTAGTTTTATTTTTCTTAATTTTTTGATATATTATTTGTATTTTTAGAATTTTGAATTGAATTAGTTTTATTTTTCTGAATTTTTTGATATAATATTTGTGTTTTTAACATATTGAATTGAATTAGTTCTATTTTTCTGAATTTTTTGATATATTATTTGTATTTTTAACATATTGAATTGAATTAGTTTTATTTTTCTTAATTTGTTGATATATTATTTGTATTTTTAAGATTTTGAATTGAATTAGTTTTATTTTTCTGATTTTTTTGATATATTATTTGTATTTTTAACATTTTGAATTGAATTAGTTTTATTTTTCTTAATTTTTTGATATATTATTTGTATTTTTAGAATTTTGAATAGAATTAGTTTTATTTTTCTGAATTTTTTGATATAATATTTGTGTTTTTAACATATTGAATTGAATTAGTTTTATTTTTCTGATTTTTTTGATATATTATTTGTATTTTTAAGATTTTGAAAAAGAAAAAGTATTTTGAAAAATACCTTTAGTCGCGGTTGGCCTGCCCAACCGCGACTAAAGGTCGTTGCGCGCGGGAACGCAAAAACCCGCCAAAAACCCCTTTAGTCGCGGTTGGTCTGGCCAACCGCGACTAAATGTTACCCTTTAGTCGCGGGTCGCCTCCCCAACCGCGACTAAAGGGGGGGCTATAAATACAAGGGCCTGAACCCTTTCTCGTCTTCTCCGATTCAACACCGCGCCGAAGGCCTGCCGCCGTCGCCCTCGCCCTCGACGCCGCCCGTCGTCGCCCTCGCCCTCGACGCCGCCCGCCATCGCCCTCGCCCTCGACGCCGCCCGCTGTCGCCCTCGCCCTCG
>NC_041385.1:826558099-826570134 GCF_002162155.2 Triticum dicoccoides
CCCTCCTCGCCCACGTACGGCGCCCGCCGCCCCCTCTCGCCCTCGTACGCCGCCCGCCGGCCTCCCTCGCCCACCGCGCCGCCTCTCGCCCACCCTCAACGCCGCCGGACGGCCTCGCTGCCGCACGCGCACACGCGCGCCTCTCTACAGAAGCTCGCTTAGTCCAGAGGAATAACCTCCAATGCTCAGAGGAATAACTTCCGGATGATGCTTAGTCCAGAAGCTCGCTTCCGACCACTTCAAGAGGAACTAGCTGGATGGTTCAGGAGGGAAGTCCTCCATCCTAAAGGAGAACACCATTACGAGGACGTAGAAGTTTATATGCATTAAATTATGTATGGAAACTTGTTCAAAATTGTATATGGTCATCCGATGATATTGAATATATATTGTATATTCCTCTTGAATTCTTTTTGGTTCTAATTTCAAATTTGTTTGCAATTGTACATTCATATGCATCGGCCTTTAGTCGCATATTTCTAATTTCAAATTTGTTTGAAATTTGTTTGAAATTATTGTACATTCATTTGTTTGAAATTTGTTTGAAATTTGTTTGAAATTGTTCAAAATTAAAATAAAGCACAAAAGAAATAAAACAATACAAATTAAACAGAAAACAAGTTTAGGGGGGCTAAAACCCTAAACCTGCGGCGGCCTTTAGTCGCGGTTGGCCAGAAGAACCGCGACTAAAGGTCCTCCGCCCCGACGGCCGCCTAGCGCCCACGTGGACGGGCCTTTAGTCGCGGTTCTTAAGCAACCGCGACTAAAGGGGGGGCCTTTAGTCGCGCCTGTTTGGTCGCGGTTGCGCAACCGCGACTAATGGCAGTTGCGAACCGCGACCAAAGGCCCTTTTTCCACCAGTGCCATGGACTTCGTGGAAGGATTGCCATCGTCGGAGGGCTTCGATTCCATCATGGTGGTCGTGGATCGACTCACCAAGTCCGCGCACTTTATTCCGCTTCGTCACCCCTTCAAAGCTCCTCAAGTGGCCAAGGTTTTCTGGGATCACGTCGTCAAGCTGCACGGCATTCCGAGCTCCATCGTCTCCGACCGTGATCGTGTCTTCACCAGTGCTCTATGGCGCGAGCTCTTCGCCAACGCGGGAAAAACCAAGCTACTCTTCTCTACGGCATACCACCCCCAGATGGATGGCC
This sequence comes from Triticum dicoccoides, assembly GCF_002162155.2. NCBI lineage: Eukaryota > Viridiplantae > Streptophyta > Magnoliopsida > Poales > Poaceae > Triticum > Triticum dicoccoides. The sequence goes on from NC_041385.1 coordinate 826,559,254, forward strand.
AGAGCGAGCGCGTCAACCAGTGCATGGAAATGTACCTGCATTGTGTGGTGCACGACGCGCCCCGGCAATGGCTTCGCTGGTTGCCGACCGCGGAATTCTGGTACAACTCATCATTTCATTCCTCCATCAAATGTTCCCCTTTCAAGGCTTTGTATGGCGTCGAGCCCAACATCGGCGCCATGGCACTCTAGGACGACAAGACGGTGCCCATGATCGACGGCGAGCCCTGGAACTAGGGCGTGCACACAGCGCGGCTTCGCGAGCAGATTCTTCGAGCCCAACACAGGTTCAAGAAACAGGCTGATCAGCACCGCACGGACCGCTCCTTCGAGTTGGGCGATCGTGTTCTCCTCAAGCTCTAGCCCTATGCACAGTCGTCAGTGGCGAACCGGCCCTATGCCAAACTGGCGTACAAATACTTCGGGCCCTTCGTGGTGCTCGACAGAATCGGCAAGATGGCGTACAAGTTGGAGTTGCCGGCGGACAGCAGGATCCACCCCGTCTTCCACGTATCCCAGGTCAAGCCGTTCACTCCCAACTACACTCCGGTCTTCGCCGAGCTGCCATGACCTCCAGACCTCACCGGCCACGATGACGAACCAGTGGAGATCCTGGAGCGGCGCATGGTTAAGCGCGGCAACAACGCTCTAGTGCAGGTCAAAGTGCGCTGGCGCCACGACGGGACGGCCACGACGTGGGAGGACTACGACACTCTGCGCCACCACTTTACGCACGCGCCGGCGTGGGACACTCAAGTCACCGACGAGGCAGATCAGCACGCTGCAACTGAAGACGGAGCTCGTTCTGGAGAAGAGGGGAATGTCACATCTGCATCGCCAGGAGGTGATGCGGTGGACGCGTGATGGTGGACCCCACCAGCTAGTTGGCAGGAGGGACAAGCGGGACACGACTATTTAGCCAGCTATAAGCCAATAGGCAGGGCGTGTGATGTGTGTGTTGTTTTCTCTGAACTTCTCCCCCAAGCTGTATCTCTCCCCTTGGAAGAAATTCCCTCTCCCAAGTCTCGTTCTCATCCCAATCCCCTCTTCGATCCCAAATGCGTGGATGAGTTCGTGACATGCGCACCCATAACACGCACCTGTCGCGCCCGGCTCGCCGCCTCGGCTTATTGCCCAACACACGCGCCCTAAGCTGCGGCTCATAGCAAGCCATCATCTTCAGCGCCGTCATCCACCAGCAGGACCCGCTCCGCCGCCGGCGCCTTCTTCGGCTGTGGGCAGCCCCGCTTGAAGTGCCTGCGGTCGCCGCATTTGTAACACCAACCACGCCGGTTGCCACCGGAGCCTGATGCCTCGCTGCACACGTCGTCATCGTCCCGCACACCTCCATGTCGCCATTCCCGAGCTCGCCACTGCGCTGCCGTGTACATCAGCTGCCCGTCCATGCGCTCGCCGCTTGCCTGCCCGAGTCGTCGTAGCCGCTCGTCGAACGCCTTCAGGCGACCTAGCGCGTCCTCGAAGAGCAGCGTTGACAGATCGCGGAACTGTTCCATCCCGGCGACCGCCGCGTACGGGCGATCCGGGACGTAGTCCAACAGCTTCTTCACCATCGCCGCGTCGTCAAGGGTCAATCCCAGCCCCACGTAGCGTGCAGCCATGCCGCTGATCTTGCCCGCGAAGGCGTCCAATGACTCCCCGTCGTCCATCCGCAGGAGCTCGAACTCGTTGCGCAGCGTGCCCAGTGATACGTCCATTTTGCATTATGCTTTTATATCAATATTTATTGCATTATGGGTTGTTATTACACATTATATCTCAATACTTAGGGTTAATTATCCTTTTGCCCTCAGTGGTGTCTCTGTGCTCAGTTTTGCCCTCAGATGCAAATTGGCTTAGTTTTGCCCCTAGTCCATGCACAACTACTATGACGAGGCCAAACGGCCATATTTGAGTCCATTCCATCCGCCAGCATTAAGTTGTGGGTCCGGAGCTTACATGTGGGACCGCGTGGACGTGGGTTCGGAGCTGACATGTAGGCCCGTGCAACTAAATCCCCAAATCATTCGTAGCTCACTCTGCCCATCCGCTTCGCTGCCAGCCGGCTGACCTGCGCCGCCGCCGGCACTTGCGCCGCGGCCAGGACCTGCACCGCCACCAGCTGCACGCCTACTCCACCGCTACCTTTCTGCGCCTACACTCCACGGCTGCCTGCGACGCCCGCCACCTTCCAGCGACGCCACGGGTGGGGCGCTCGCCACCTGCTCGACCCGCGGCGCGGCCTCCTTCCGTGCGCCCGGCCAGAGCGCTCAATGGTGGGGGGCTGTTGGAGCTATTTGAACTAGGAGGAAGAACCCTAGGGCGAAATGGAGAGCAGCGGCGACCCCGGAGTATCTGGCAAGGCAGGCATCGGGCCGGAGATCCGCCGCGTCCACGACTGGGTTCCCGAGGGGTAAGTCTTGCCTCCTGTTTAGATTGAGTTTAGTTGTGCATTTGAACACTCGATTCGAGTCGGTTTGCCCAATTAGTGTGCTGATTGTGTCTCTGTTTTTCGCCGTTTAGGATGGAGTTGCGGTTTGCTTTCTTGATGCACATTAGAAGGGACCGGTACACGTTCGATGCAAAGGATCAGAAGAAATACCAAGGAGGTTTTGATTATCGGTTGCCAATGGCTAGTAATTGGAGTTTCAGACAATTTGGGGAGGTACTTTGTAGCCAATATCCTTGGGATTTGCTTAATGAAGTGGTATACAAATACAATGATGGGGAAAAGAAATGGGTGACAGTTAGTAATGATGAAGAGCTAGCCACCATGTTTGTTAGGCATAAAGAGAAAGATAATTTTCATGTGAGGCTGCAAGTTGATGTGCTTGAGCAGGCATTTGGACCTAGGATGACGGGTGCAACATCTCGGGGAGAACCAAGTCGTCGTAATGGCATCTCTAGCCAGAAAAGTTCATGTAACGCACCGGAGCCGATGCGCCAGGTGTCTGCCAGTTATTCGCTGGCGTTGCCATGTCATTTGCTTGCGTGTTGCATTTTATCATGTCATCATGTGCATTTCATTTTGCATACGTGTTCGTCTCATGCATCCGAGCCTTTTCCCCGTTGTCCGTTTCGCGATCCGGCGCTCCTATGCCCTCCGACGTCCCCCTTTTTTTCTCTCGTTGTGAGCGGGTGTTAAACTTTCTCGGAATGGCCCGAGTCTTGCCAAGCGGCCTTGGTATACCACCGGTAGACCGCCTGTCAAGTTTCATGCCATTTGGAGGTCGTTTGGTACTCCAACGGTTAACCGGGTAACCGTAAAGCCCCTCTCTCTTTGCAGCCCAACACCCCTTCCAAAGTGGCCCAAAACCCATCTAACTCCCCTTCATGCTCTCGGTCGTTCGATCACGATCGTGTGGGCGAAAACCGCTCCTCATTTGGACTCTCCTAGCTCCCTCTACCTATAAATATGCCCCTCCCCTGAAATTCGCGGATCAAATCGCCCCTAACCCTAAAAATTTCCCCTCGCCACCGCCGGACGCATCCACCCGGCGCCGGACACGTCCGTCCCGCTTCCCCCGTCCAATCGCGTGGTGCCACATGGCCGCCGCCGCCGTCCGCTGCCCGCGGCCCGCCCGGCCCGCAGCCGGCCCGCGCGGGCCCGCGCGCCGGCGCCCGCCGCCGCCTCGCCGGGGCGCCCATCCGCCCGGCCGTGCCGGCGCCTCCCCGCGCTCGCCGGCCGGTCCCCGTCGCCTCCGCCCGCCGCCTCGCCGCCACAGGCCCCGCGCCCCGGGCCTCCTCCACCGGCGCCCCCTCGTCGTCCGGTCGTCCCTCGGCCCCCGCCGCTGCCAGCCTCCACCGGAGCCGCCCCGAACCGGCGCCGCGCCGCCCCGCGCGCCGCCCGACGCCGCCGGCCACGGATCCGGCCGGAGCCCTCCGCCGGCCGCGGATCTAGCCGCCTCCCGCCTTCCCCATCGTTAGCCGGCCGGCCCCCCTCGCCGGAGCTCCTCCTCCGACCTCGCCGGACCCGATCCACTCCGCGTTGACTTTTTCCCCCGAGGTCCATTTTCTGCTAAGTCCCCAGATTCCAGTATTTTCATGCCATGTTCATCATGTTGTATATCTGCATCCGTAGCTCCGTTTCGTGCGTGTAATTTGTAAAATTGTTCATCTCAACGAGTACATCATTTCATTCCATTGCATCATATTCATTTGAGTCCATCTTGATGCCTGAATCATCATTGAAGAGTGCTTCATGATGTTTTCTGCTGTCTGTTAACAGAACGAGCTCTTTTGTCATTTTTGCCATGATTGATGTGTGCATCCTATGAGGTTGATGTCTTCATGTCTTTTGATCTATGCTATGTCCTCTTTACAAAGGTGCTTACCATGTATTTTTGTGATCAATATGGCGACTAGCACAAGCATGCAAACTAGGCATCGTGATGTTGCTGATTTTAGTCCCTGTTCTGCTGTTATTTTAATGCCATGTAAACTTGATGCTACAGAGAGATCCATGCATATTTTGAGATACTTCAGTAAGGATGTTTTGAACATGTGGTTATTGTCTATCCATTCATGCCCTTTGTTGCAATTATGGAGTAGTCTAGCATGTCATTTTCGTGCTCTACTTTTGCTTCAAAATGTTTCCTGGCAGATTGTTTACGTGTTATCCAATTTGGCCAAGGTTGTTGTAGTTGATCCTTGCATGCTATGGACTTGTTCTTGCCTTGGTTGGTTACACAAACGTGTCTTCTTGATGATGCTATGCTTATCTTGTCATGCAATGACTTGTGGTGAGTGAATCGAGCTTGTTAAGTAGGGTACATGATGTTGCTGTTTTGCTAGGCTGAATCTGTTATTTCGTGATGCTATATAAACATGTTGCTACTAATCATTCTATGCATAATCTGGAGATGATCACTAAACATGTTTTGTTCTACATGTCATGCTATATCCATTCATGCCCCTGGTTGCATTTATAGCTTGCTGTAGCTTGTTCATATCTTGCTCCAAAGTTGCTTTATAATGTTGCTGTCAGCCTGTTAACATTAAGTTCAGTTGTTGCCATGTGTTTTCCTAGTGATCCATGTAACCTATGAACTTTCTATTGCCATGATTAGCTTCACAAATATGCCTTCTTACTGTTGGTTGCCTTGCCATGTCATATATTGCTCTGTGGTGAGTGGTACAAGCTCACCAACATGCCTTCATAATTCCGTTTCTGCCATGTATGAATCTGTAATATAACTTGCTATGTTACATGGGTGCCATCATATTTTCTGATCCTTTTTGGCTTATGGTCACTAAGGGACTTTTGATCTATGCATTTAGTAGATTCATGCATGCCTTTGTTTTCCATTATAAGTTCCTGTAACATGTTGTTTGATAGCTCTGAACATTGCATCGTGATGTTATTTTCTGCAAAGTCTGAAATTGTTATAACTTGCAATCTTACCATGTGTGTTTGAGCATGTTCTAGTGATTCCTGGAGATAGCTCAGTATTCATGTTTTGTTATGATTTACCTGTACATCATGCCCATGTCTTTTGTTTTCATGTTGAGATGCTTTAGCATGTTGTTTTGGTGCTTGCAATATGCCTAGTTGCTGTTTTGGACAGATTGTTGCTATAACTTGTATAGTTTGCATGTGTTGAACCGTTGCTCCGTTTCGAGTGTGCTCTATATGAAACTTGCTTAGAATTGCATGTAGTTCCATATTATCATGTTGCATCCTTGTTTTGAGGTGTTTGCTTGATGTTTGTATGCATTGTGCATCAATGCCATGTTTAACTTGTTTTGCTCATATCTTCTAGGCCGTAGCTCCGAACTAAATGAACTTTATATGTAACTTGACTAGAATCTCGTGTAGATCATCTTTGTGCATCTTAACTTGATGTTTAACTACTTGAACATAAGGTTTATTCAGATCTGGACCAATTTCTAAATATGCATATGAGGACTTACCAGAATTGTTATATGTTGTTCCCGGCCTCATTTAAACTTGCCTTGATGTGTTGCTCTTGTTTGCATCATCTCTTGCCATGAGTAGCTTCATGTAGCTTTGTCATGCATCATGCTTGTTGTGCATCATGCCTTGTTCATGTATGGTGTGTTTACTATGTTGTGTGCTTCTTTTCGATAGTTCCTGTTTCGTTGCGATCGTGAGGATTCGTTCGTCTACGCTTGGTTCGTCTTCGTGGCTTCATCTTCTTCATGGACTCGTTCTTCTTACTTGCGGGATTTCAGGCAAGATGACCGCTACCCTGGATCTCACTACTATCATTGCTATGCCAGTTGTTTCGTTCTATCGCTATGTTGCGCTACCTATCACTTGTTTATCAAGCCATCCCAAATTGCCATGAACCTCTAACCTTTGACACCTTTTCTATGCAAACCATTGTTTGGCTACGTTACCGCTTTGCTCAGCCCTCTTATAGCGTTGCTAGTTGCAGGTGAAGTTGAAGATTTCTCCTTGGTGGACAGGATTTTGGTTGGGATATCACAATATCTCTTATATTATTAATGCATCTATATACTTGGTAAAGGGTGGAAGACTTGGCCTTTTGCCTAGTGTTTTGTTCCACTCTTGCCGCCCTAGTTTCCGTCATACCGGTGTTATGTTCCCGGATTTTGCGTTCCTTACGCGGTCGGGTGATTTATGGGACCCCCTTGACAGTTTGCTTTGAATAAAACTCCTCCAGCAAGGCCCAAACTTGGTTTTACCATTTGCCTCACCACCACCTATACCTTTCCCTTGGGTCGGCCAACCCGAGGGTCATTTTTATTTTAGCCCCCCCCCCCGGGCCAGTGCTTGTCTAAGTGTTGGTCCGAACCGAGCAATGTCCGGCGCCCCCTGGGCAACCAGGGTCTATGCCAACCCGACGTCTGGCTCATCCGGTGTGCCCTGAGAACGAGATATGTGCAGATCCTATCAAGATTTGTCGGCACAGCGGGAGGCTTTGCTGGTCTTGTTGTACCATTGTCGAAATGTCTTGTAAACCGGGATTCTGAGTCTGATCGGGTCTTCCTGGGAGAAGGTCTATTCCTTCGTTGATCGCAAGAGCTTGTCATGGGCTAAGTTGGGACACCCCTGCAGGGTATAATCTTTCGAAAGCCGTGCCTGCGGTTATAGGCAGATGGGAATTTGTTAATGTCCGGTTGTAGATAACTTGACACCAGATCCGAATTAAAACACATCAACTGTGTGTGTAGCCGTGATGGTCTCTTTTCGGCGGAGTCCGGGAAGTGAACATGGTTTCTGGGTTATGTTTGACGTAAGTAGGAGTTCAGGATCACTTCTTGATCATTGCTAGCTTCACGACCCTTCCTCTTGCTCTCTTCTCGCTCTTATTTGCGTATGTTAGCCACCATATCATGCTTAGTCGCTGCTGCAGCCTCACCACTTTACCCCTTCCTTTCCCTTTAAGCTTTGCTAGTCTTGATACCCATGGTAATGGGATTGCTGAGTCCTCGTGGCTCACAGATTACTACAACAACAGTTGCAAGTACAGGTTATGCGATGATCATGACGCGAGAGCGATGCTTGCTTGCGTTGAGTTCGTCTTCTGCTTCTTCGATCAGGGGATAGGTTCCAGGTCGGCAGCCTGGGCTAGCAGGGTGGATGTCGTTCGAGTTTCTGTTTGTGTTTCACCCATAGTCGGATGATGCTCTTATGTATTGTGATGTTGTATTCGTGTGGCATTGTATGCCTTATGTATGTATCCCCATCTATTATGTAATGTTGATGTAATGATATCCACCTTGCAAAAGCGTTTCAATATGCGGGTCTATCCTTGGTGGGACCTTCGAGTTCCTTTTGGATAGGATCGCATATTGGGCGTGACAAGTTGGTATCAGAGCCTCGACCGACCCTAGGAGCCCCCTTGATTGATCGTGTAGTTTGGCCATTGTTGAGTCTAGAAGAAAATTGTTTTTCGGAGTCTAGTTATATCGGAGAGTAGGAATTATTTTATTCCTCTGCCCCTTCGTCGCTCTGGTAGGGAATCTTGACGTAGGTGTTTTGAATTACTCATCTTCCCATTCAAATTTTTCTTTAGGATCACGCAGTTGGTTTTTCGATCGTTGTTCCTCAGCTCTTTTCATCCGGTGCATTTCTCGTCAAGTTGACTCGAGCCTCTTCATCTTTGCCAAGTTCAATCCCCAGTTGTTTTCTTTTCCCACCCGCCCACCTTCTTCTTCTCGGAACCGGAGTCCGTAATCGAGTATCCATCCTACTCGTGTGAAGGTTTGCTCTCTCTCCTCAATGATTTCAACCGGTGTTGTCTCTTCAAGATATTCGTCGTTTCCCCTCCCGAGTTGCCTTTGTTTTTCCCGCCCTCCCACCCTTTTCTTCCCGGAGTTTGAGTCTCTTTCGAGCATCAATTTCATTCGTGCGGAGCCTATTCAGTCTTCCCTCAATTATTTCAACCGGTGAATTCTCGTCTTGTTCGTCATGCTTCATCCCTTTCTTTTCCCGGTGGATTCAATTCAAGTTTTTCGGGTGATCACATTCTTTCCCTCGGCTTAAGTGTTCTCCTTGCTCGTTCGCCTCTCGCCAGTTTATCCTTCCGGAGTGCTCATGACATATCAGGAGATTCGTCTGTGTTCCAATTAATTCGAGGTTGTCACCTCATTCAAATAGTTCAACTGTTCCGGTGCATCATCTACCTCTTCAACATCCCTTTCCAATAGAGATTTTCTATTCAGTGGGCCCTAACCCACAGGTCTTTTCCCAGGATCTTACCTGACTTCTATTTTTCCGGAGCCATTCTCAATTCTTTTCAAGTGTGATGTAAGAATGGATTCCATCAGTCACATGCCTTTTCAAGATCGATTTCAAATCATTTCATTGTTGGCTCAACCTCTCTGCTTTTCATTCTCCCGGAGTATCTTAGTAATTTCGGTGGTGTTTCTCGTCCATCGCAGAAGAGTTTTCCTTTAAATCTTGTCCGTTCTCTCGAAGATTCGTGGTTCTAGCTTCATACTATCCTCTCGAATTATCCCATTTGTCAGATATTCCTTTTCTCAACCATCCGGAGTATTTCAGGAGTTAATTTCTGTTTCTTTCCATCGGAGGCCATCATTCCAGTATCATTCTCTATTTATCCCGGTGCATCTGTCAAGTATTCTTTTTCAGCTCGTTGTCTCCTTGTCCTCTTGCATCTAAATCCCCTCGAGCATATTGGTTCTTCTAATTCTTCCCGGCGATTCAGTCTCTTTCATCAGTCATTTCCGAATTCTTACGGTGGTTCGTTCAAGATTTTTTTCCTTGATTATCATTTCAATCCATTCGTTCTTTCCAATCCTACCGGTGGTTCATGAAGATCTTCTCAAGTTTGCGATATGTCACTTCTCAATCCTTTTTTTCAAGAAGAATAAGTAGTATGCAAAATCCATTTCTTGTCATCAATTTAATTTGATGAAGGATAAGCATACAATAAATCTTATTCTTATTTCCTCAAAGTGATTAATCCTTTCCTTCAGAGTTTGTTCTTGATGAATAAATTCTAGTTCCAAGTGCTTTCATCTTTTCTTTTCCGGAGTTCAAATTTTCTCAGCCATTTCGTCGGAACCTCCATCTAAATCATCACAAGGCTTTAATCTTATTCTTTATTCCTTCTTCCTATCTCATCATCCTTTTGTCATCGGAGTTAATTCTTTCTTCAAGAGTTCATCAAGATTTTGTTGGAGGAGTTCAGGTATCTTTTCTTCTTGCATCTCAAAGTGCAATTAATTCTTCATTTTCTTTTGAAGTGGAGTTTTGCATTTCTTCGTTCTTCTAAGCTATCCAATCATTTCCGTTTGTGGCCGGTTATCACCTCTTGGTCTTGAGATGTTACCTATAAGTCCACAACAAGTTTATTCTTTCGTTGTTGATTTTCTCAACAACTCAGTTCAATCCTTCCTTCTAAATTCTTTCCATTCTACTCTTCCAATTCTTCTGGAGGCATTGTGTTGTTCATCTCGTCAAGTATCATTCCATCCTCTCTAGTTCTGTTCTATTCCTTCGATTTTAGCCGGAGTGCTGCCTAAAACTTTTCAGTTTTATTCGTTTCTTATCTTGTTCTAACCAGAGTGGTTCCATAGTCTATCTGATTCCATGAGCATTTGATTCTCGTCATTCTCGTCGTTCCTCTATTCTTCTCGAGTGCTCTTGATTCTTTGCTTCTTCGCTTGAGTTCTTGTTTCACCTCATCCATTTTTCTCTTCCGTCTCGGTCCTAGCATCTCGGGACGAGATCTCTTGTTAGTGGAGGAGTGTTGTAACGCCCCGAAGCCGATGCGCCAGGTTTCTGCCAGTTATTCGCTGTCGTTGCCATGTCATTTGCTTGCGTGTTGCATTTTATCATGTCATCATGTGCATTTCATTTTGCATACGTGTTTGTCTCATGCATCCGAGCCTTTTCCCCGTTGTCCGTTTCACGATCCGGCGCTCCTATGCCCTCCGGCGTCCCCCTTTTTGTCTCTCGTTGTGAGCGGGTGTTAAACTTTCTCGGAATGGCCCGAGTCTTGCCAAGCGGCCTTGGTATACCACCGGTAGACCGCCTGTCAAGTTTCGTGCCATTTGGAGGTCGTTTGGTACTCCAACGGTTAACCGGGTAACCGTAAAGCCCCTCTCTCTTTGCAGCCCAACACCCCTTCCAAAGAGGCCCAAAACCCATCTAACTCCCCTCCATGCTCTCGGTCGTTCGATCACGATCGTGTGGGCGAAAACCGCTCCTCATTTGGACTCTCCTAGCTCCCTCTATCTATAAATATGACCCTCCCCCGAAATTCGCGGATCAAATCGCCCCTAACCCTAAAAATTTCCCCTCGCCGCCGCCGGACGCATCCGCCCGGCGCCGGACACGTCCGCGCCGCTTCCCCCGTCCAATCGCGTGGTGCCACGTGGCCGCCGCTGCCGTCTGCTGCACGCGGCCCGCCCGGCCCGCAGCCAG
>NC_041385.1:826570795-826595954 GCF_002162155.2 Triticum dicoccoides
CGCCCGCTGCCGCCTCGCCGGGGCGCCCGTCCGCCCGGCCGTGCCGGCGCCTCCCCGCGCTCGCCGGCCGGTCCCCTTGGCCTCCGCCCGCTGCCTCGCTGCCGCAGGCCCCACGCCCCGCGCCTCCTCCGCCGGCGCCCCCTCGCCGTTCGGTCGCCCCTCGGCCCCCGCCGCTGCCAGCCTCCACCGGAGCCGTCCCGGACCGGCGCCGCGCCGCCCCGCGCGCCGCCCGACGCCGCCGGGCCCAGATCCGGTCGGAGCCCTCCGCCAGCCGTGGATCTAGCTGCCTCCCGCCTTCCCCGTCGTCAGCCGGCCGGCCCCCCTCGCCGGAGCTCCTCCTCCGACCTCGCCGGACCCGATCCACTTCGCTTGACTTTTTCCCCCGAGGTCCATTTTCTGCTAAGTCCCTAGATTCCAGTATTTTCATGCCATGTTCATCATGCCGTATCTCTGCATCTATAACTCCGTTTCGTGCGTGTAATATGTCAAATTGTTCGACTCAACGAGTACATCATTTCATTCCATTGCATCATATTCATTTGAGTCCATCTTGATGCCTAAATCATCGTTGTAAGAGTGATTCATGATGTTTTCTGCTGTCTGTTAACAGAACGAGCTCTTTTGTCATTTTTGCCATGATTGATGTGTGCATCCTATGAGGTTGATGTCTTCATGTGTTTTGATCTATGCTATGTCTTCTTTACAAAGGTGCTTACCATGTATTTTTGTGATCAATGTGGCGACTAGCACAAGCATGCAAACTAGGCATCGTGATGTTGCTGATTTTAGTCCCTGTTCTGCTGTTATTTTGATGCCATGTAAACTTGATGCTACAAAGAGATCCATGCATATTTTGAGATACTTAAGTAAGGATCTTTTGAAAATGTGGTTATTGTGTATCCATTCATGCCCTTTGTTGCAATTATGGAGTAGTCTAGCATGTCATTTTCGTGCTCTACTTTTGCTTCAAAATGTTTCCTGCCAGATTGTTTACGTGTTATCCAATTTGGCCAAGGTTGTTGTAGTTGATCCTTTTATGCTATGGATTTGTTCTTGCCTTGGTTGGTTACACAAACGTGTCTTCTTGATGATGCTATGCTTATCTTGTCATGCAATGACTTGTGGTGAGTGAATCGAGCTTGTTAAGTAGGGTACATGATGTTGCTGTTTTGCTAGGCTGAATCTGTTATTTCGTGATGCTATATAAACATGCTGCTACTAATCATTCTATGCATAATCTGGAGATGATCACTAAATATGTTTTGTTCTACATGTCATGCTATATCCATTCATGCCCCTGGTTGCATTTATAGCTTGCTGTAGCTTGTTCATATCTTGCTCCAAAGTTGCTTTATAATGTTGCTGTCAGCCTGTTAATATTAAGTTCAGTTGTTGCCATGTGTTTTCCTAGTGATCCATGTAACCTATGAACTTTCTATTGCCATGATTAGCTTCACAAATATGCCTTCTTACTGTTGGTTGCCTTGTCATGCCATATGTTGCTCTGTGGTGAGTGGTACAAGCTCACCAACATGCCTTCATAATTCCGTTTCTGCCATGTATGAATCTGTAATATAACTTGCTATGTTACATGGGTGCCATCATATTTTCTGATCCTTTTTGGATTATGGTCACTAAGGGACTTTTGATCTATGCATTTAGTAGATTCATTCCATGCCTTTGTTTTCCATTATAAGTTCCTGTAACATGTTGTTTGATAGCTCTAAACATTGCATCGTGATGTTATTTTCCGCAAAGTCTGAAATTGTTATAACTTGCAATCTTACCATGAGTGTTTGAGCATGTTCTAGTGATTTCTGGAGATAGCTCAGTGTTCATGTTTTGTTATGCTTTACCTGTACATCATGCCCATGTCTTTTGTTTTCATGTTGAGATGCTGTAGCATGTTGTTTTGGTGCTTGCAATATGCCTAGTTGCTGTTTTGGACAGATTGTTGCTATAACTTGTATAGTTTGCATGTGTTGAACCGTTGCTCCGTTTCGAGTGTGCTCTATATGAAACTTGCTTAGAATTGCATGTAGTTCCATATTATCATGTTGCATCCTTGTTTTGAGGTGTTTTCTTGATGTTTGTATGCATTTTGCATCAATGTCATGTTTAACTTGTTTTGCTCATATCTTCTAAGCCGTAGCTCCGAACTAAATGAACTTTATAACTTGACTAGAATCTCGTGTAGACCATCTTTGTGCATCTTAACTTGAAGTTTAACTACTTGAACATAAGGTTTATTCAGATCTGGACCAATTTCTAAATATGCATATGAGGACTTACCAGAATTGTTATATGTTGTTCCCGGCCTCATTTAAACTTGCCTTGATGTGTTGCTCTTGTTTGCATCATCTCTTGCCATGAGTAGCTTCATGTAGCTTTGTCATGCATCATGCTTGTTGTGCATCATGCCTTGTTCATGTGTGGTGTGTTTACTATGTTGTGTGCTTCTTTTCGATAGTTCCTGTTTCGTTGTGATCGTGAGGATTCGTTCATCTACGCTTGGTTCGTCTTCGTGGCTTCATCTTCTTCATGGACTCGTTCTTCTTCCTTGTGGGATTGCAGGCAAGATGACCGCTACCATGGATCTCACTACTATCATTGCTATGCCAGTTGTTTCGTTCTATCGCTATGCTGCGCTACCTATCACCTGTTTATCAAGCCATCCCAAATTGCCATGAACCTCTAACCTTTGACACCTTTCCTATGCAAACCGTTGTTTGTCTATGTTACCGCTTTGCTCAGCCCTCTTATAGCGTTGCTAGTTGCAGGTGAAGTTGAAGATTTCTCCTTGGTGGACAGGATTTTGGTTGGGATATCACAATATCTCTTATATTATTAATGCATCTATATACTTGGTAAAGGGTGGAAGACTTGGCCTTTTGCCTAGTGTTTTGTTCCACTCTTGCCGCCCTAGTTTCTGTCATACCGGTGTTATGTTCCCGGACTTTGCATTCCTTACGCGGTCGGGTGATTTATGGGACCCCCTTGACAGTTCGCTTTGAATAAAACTCCTCCAGCAAGGCCCAACCTTGGTTTTACCATTTGCCTCACCACCACCTATACCTTTCCCTTGGGTCGGCCAACCCGAGGGTCATCTTTATTTTAGCCCCCTCGGGCCAGTGCTTGTCTAAGTGTTGGTCCGAACCGAGCGATGTCCGGTGCCCCCTGGGCAACCAAGGTCTATGCCAACCCGATGTCTGGCTCATCCGGTGTGCCCTGAGAATGAGATATGTGCAGCTCCTATCGGGATTTGTCGGCACAGCGGGAGGCTTTGCTGGTCTTGTTTTACCATTGTCGAAATGTCTTGTAAACCGGGATTCCGAGTCTGATCGGGTCATCCTGGGAGAAGGTCTATTCCTTCGTTGATCGTGAGAGCTTGTCATGGGCTAAGTTGGGACACCCCTGCAGGGTATAATCTTTCGAAAGCCGTGCCTGCGGTTATAGGCAGATGGGAATTTGCTAATGTTCGGTTGTAGATAACTTGACACCAGATCCGAATTAATACGCATCAACCGTGTGTGTAGCCGTGATGGTCTCTTTTCGGCGGAGTCCGGGAAGTGAACACGGTTTCTGGGTTATGTTTGACGTAAGTAGGAGTTCAGGATCACTTCTTGATCATTGCTAGCTTCACGACTGTTCCGCTTGCTCTCTTCTCACTCTTATTTGCGTATGTTAGCCACCATATCATGCTTAGTCGCTGCTGCAGCCTCACCACTTTACCCCTTCCTTTCCCTTTAAGCTTTGCTAGTCTTGATACCCATGGTAATGGGATTGCTGAGTCCTCGTGGCTCACAGATTACTACAACAACAGTTGCAGGTACAGGTTATGCGACGATCATGACGCGAGAGCGATGCTTGCTTGCGTTGAGTTCTTCTTCTGCTTCTTCGATCAGGGGATAGGTTCCAGGTCGGCAGCCTGGGCTAGCAGGGTGGATGTCGTTCGAGTTTCTGTTTGTGTTTCATCCATAGTCGGATGATGCTCTTATGTATTGTGATGTTGTATTCGTGTGGCATTGTATGCCTTATGTATGTATCCCCATCTATTACGTAATGTTGATGTTATGATATCCACCTTGCAAAAGCGTTTCAATATGCGGGTCTATCCTTGGTGGGACCTTCGAGTTCCTTTTGGATAGGGTCGCATATTGGGCGTGACAGTTCAGTTGGTACACGGCGACGTGGTGGCTCGACAAGTGTGGGCAACAGCAGTAGGGTCCCCCTTGAAGTGGAGCATGATGACTACAATTCTGGGGTTGATGAAGAGAAGCTATATTCTGACGTTATTTGGAATTTATGATGGGCACCTCGGGCTGATAACCAAGATGAGGCTCACAATGCAGTCCGTGTGGATGATGACACGGTGGGTGAGGACGAAGACCTTGCAACTGTTGAATGGGACCCTTTGAAACCTAATTTGGAAGAAGGTACAGTTTTTGCATCCATGAATGAGTGTAGAAATGCACTTGTGACATACTGCATCAAGGTAGAACGTACTTTCAAAGTTGACAAGAGCGATCAAGTACGTTACAGAGTGCACTGTCCGATTGAGGGTTGTCCATCGAGGCTGCTCGCATCTAAAATGCAAAATAGCACTAATGTTCAGGTCAAAGTGAACCCTTTTAAGCACACATGCCAGGAATCAACCCTTAGGAAGGATACAATTAGTAGAGCCAAGTCAAGATGGGTGGAAGAAGAAGTAAAGAAGTGGGTGAAAGAAAACCAGCAAGTGGGTCCAAAGGAATTGTAGAAGAACATCAAAGATAAATTCAAGATAGATTTACCATACATGAGGTTGTTCAATGGTAAACAACATGCTATGGATTCTATTTATGGTAACTGGCAGGAAAGTTTTCAATTGTTGTATTCATTCAAAGGTGAAGTGGAGAGGACAAGACCAGGTAGTATTGTAGATATTGATCACCACAACATGGAGTACACATTCAGGGGAGTGACAAAGAGCAAGGAATGCTTTAGGAGGGTTTTTGTCTGCTTTGAGGCTTGTCGGCGGGGTTTTTTGGCAGGTTGCAGGCCTTATTTGGCTATTGATGCCACTTTTCTCACAGGGAGGTTTAAAGGACAGTTAGTAGCTGCATGTGCAGTTGATGCACACAGTTTTGTATTTCCAGTTGCCTACGGTGTGCTGGAGACAGAGTCTGAGGAGAGCTGGACTTTGTTTTTGCATAATCTGCGCCGGGCTATTGCACATCCCAATGGGTTGGTCATTCATACAGATGCCTGCAAAGGTTTAGAAGTGGCCGTGGACAATGTGTTCCCTGGAGTAGAGCATAGGGAATGCATGCGTCGCCTTGCTGCAAATTTCATGAAGAAATTCAAAGGAAAGGTGTATACCGACAATTTATGGCCAGCATCTTTGACTTGCAGTGTGAAGAAGCACAACTACCACTTGAGGCAGTTATACATGAATCCCAAAGTTAAAGAATACTTGGAAACACACCACTCCAAGTTATGTGCCAGAAGCCAATTCAGTGAACTGAGCAAAGTTGACTATGTGCACAATAATCTAGCACAGTCTTTCAACTCAACATCCGGAAACTAAAGGGTCATTATGTGGTGGATTTGCTGGACAGGATAAGGATAGAATACATGCAGAAATTTCATTATCGTGCAGGAATAGCCGAGGCAAAATTCATGGGCCACATTATCATCCCTGTCGTGATGAATGAGCTGATGCAGAAAACAACAGGCTTGGAAATGAACATGACTCTTTGCTCGGGTACGACAGCAGAGATATCATATTTGGATAAAGAGAAGAGGGAATGGAGATATCCAATGGATTTAGAAGCTAGAACTTGCAGTTGTAGGCAATGGCAGATAACTGGGTTGCCATGCATTCATGCCTTGTTTTTCATCACTTCTCTCCCTGGTCCAGCAGGGAACATTCAGCAGTATGTGCATGATTACTACTTTGTTGCAAGGTTCAAAGCCACATATGCTTATGCCTTGCCTGCTATGGAGGGAAAGCAACAATGGGACATGGTGGACCCTGGATTCAAGCTTTGCGCTCTAGTTCTGAAGAGAGCAGCAGGTAGACCAAGGAAGAGTCGAATCAGACCTCGCAACAAAGGAGCTGGACTTGGAGCGAGGAAGCGTAAGTGCACAAGATGTGCTGGGTCTGGTCATTTCGGTAAGTATTGTGATAACACAGTAGATCCAGCGTTCGGAGAGAGTTTCGATGAAGGCTTCGATGAAAATGATGGACAACAGCCGGTTGCATCAGATGAGGATTTGACGAGTTTCGAAATGATGATGGTCAACAGCCCCATGATTTTGACGATGATCCAAGTGAGGCTCCAAATAGTGATCATGGTGATCCAAGTGAGGCTCCAAATAGTGATCATGGTGATCCAAGTGAGGCTCCAAATGATGATCATGGTGATCCAAGTGAGGCTCCAAATGATGATCATGGTGATCCAAGTGAGGCTCCAAATGATGATCTTGGTGATCCAAGTGAGTCTCCAAATGATGATCCAAGTGAGGCTCTAAATGGTGACCAACCTTCTGTTGTTGTGAGTTCTGCTTGGTATGTAAATCTTGCAAGGGTCAAATACTAATGTACATTTATGGGTCACTTGACATGATCTCATTACCCTTTATGTTTTGCACAGCTCTATGATAGGTTTGAAGAAAACGCACAAGGTACTGACAACCAAGAGGAGAAGAGAAGAAGCAATGAGCACAAGGTGCACGAGGAGCAAAGTGATGGCAAGAAGCTCAAGGAACAGACAGAAGCCCGAATGATATATGTTAATAATTAGAAACATTATGAGTAATGTTGTATTTCTGTCGGATGATGTTAGAACTATGTTTGACATGATGGTTAAATCTGTTGGATGATGTTTGAATGAGCACATGGTTTTTCCTTTTTTTGATTTTTTTGAATTTTGTTTTGCTCATTTGAATTCTGGTCAAACCTAACTTTGACCAAGATTTAAACAAGTCTAAAACATCAAAATGAAGAACTAAGCCTGGATCCTTCTTAGTCAATCCAAAATGAAGCTGTGGTGAGTTTTTTGAAATTTTCATGAAAAATGTGCTAAAATGAGGGTCCAAAGGTAGGGTAAACGGCCTCATCTCTAAGCAAGGTTTTTTTCGACCTTGTCTAAATCAGCCAAATAACTTTCCTAAACATGTATTCTATATATTTATATATACGGACTATGTGCGCTGGTTTTTCCATTTTTTGATTTTTTTAAATTTGTTTTGCTCATTTGAATTCTGGTCAAACTTAACTTTGACCAAGATTTAAATAAGTGTAAAACATCAAAATGAAAAACTAAGCCTGGATCCTTCTTAGTCACTCTAAAATGAAGCTGTGGTGAGTTTTTTGAAATTTTCATGTTTATTTCCCCAAAACACTTCTCTTCACTTCATACAAAAGAGTTTGAGATACTCGAGATATCATACAATACACATGAACTTGTCATTTAAATGTATGTAAACCTTGTTTATCAACTTAAATTGTTAGTATATGACATAAGAAGACTATGTGCGCAGGTTTTTTATTTTTCTATTTTTTATTTAATTTATTATGCTCATTTGAAATCTGGTCAAACATAGCTTTGACTGCTCCAAACCCCTCCCAAACCCCGCTAACCCTAGCGCTGAACCAGGACCGTTCATCTAACCCTAGTGCTGAACAAGGGCCGTCGACCTAACCCTTCTAGAAGGAATCTGTGGGGAGGAGGGGGGCGATCCGCGAGATGCAATCTGATTGGCTGGGAGATTCTTTTTTTTAAAACAAATATCGGGCGCGCTGGATGGACCATTGGGCCGGCTCGTTGTCTGGGCCTGAGACCGCAGTAAATAGCCCGTCTCAGCCTTTCCAGGCCTTGCATGCATGCATGGGAGGCGGCGACGTGCATAGGCTGCGACGTGGGTTTGCATGCGAGGAGGCTGCGACGTGCATGCATGCGAGCGAGGCGAGCGAGGCGTGCTAGGCGCGCTAGGCTAGCGAGGCCAGCTAGGTGGTTCAACGAGTCAGATGCACCGTCCGGTAAAAGAGCTATGCAGTGATTCAAATGCACGCACGCGCCCCATGCATGCATCATTTTTGTGCAAAAACTTAAGAGTGCAAAGCGTAACGAATACACACACGCGTTCGGATTCACACACGCACCATTCTCACCCTTTCTCTCTTCCTCTCCCACCCACAGGCCTATAAATGGGGTGCCTATCTTGCTCTCCCACCCATAAGCCAGATCTGATCCATTCTCTCCAACTTCAAACACCCAATCGACCGAGCCCTCCCCAAGCGAGACCATGCAGTTCAACGGGCCGACCTTCAGCCGTCCGCATGTCGTGCCGGAGCGGCGCTACCCACCGGGCGTGCTCGTGGAGAGGGAGCTCCGCGTGTGGGCTTTTTCATGGTGGAGGGGTTCTGTCGAACTCACCCGCGCCTTCCTCATAGCTGGCTATGCCCACCTCCCACGGGGCTCGCCGAGGATGTTCACCCTCAACGAGGTTCGTGACCGCGGCGGCATCCTCCTACTGCTCACGGTCACCTTCACTAACCCGTTTGACGCGCGCGAGCTCCTCGGCCAAGTCTTTTGGTCGGCTGCAAGGCCATCTTCTTCACCGTCTACAACATCTACACCAACTACGAGAACATCTTCCCCACTCTAGCCGGGATGCACTCCCTTCCCTACGACGACGAGGAGGAGGTGTGAAGATGAAGACGGTGTTGAAGGGGCGCGCGCGGCCAAAGTGGAAGGAGGAGATCAAGATGAAGACTGTTTCATTTTTTATTTGTTGCTTTTCTATGTCGTGTCGTGTCGTGTCATGTTTCGTCATGTGTCCGTGAATTGTCCGTGAACTTATTATTGTAATGGTACTTGTGTTGCATCTTATCTAAGTTATTTATTAGCGTTTATTATGTGTGTTAAAAAATGTCCGTGCCCAAGCATATAATTTCTTCCCTAAACCAAGTCATGAAGCTCGAGAACTTGTGGTTGTCATTCAAAAGAGGGGGTGAGAAGCCCTCCGTTTTATTCAAAGAAAATAAGTCATGAACTAACATGCAAATTTATTCCGTTTAAATCCTAAACCAAGTGCCACTCTAACACTAAACTAAGTGCCACTCTAACCAAAACCACGTGGCAGTGCAAACATACGTTTTCAACCTTCCAACCCTCCAAAATTTCAGTGCAAAACAAAGGAAAACCACTCTCACGCGTGTGCAAACATTCACGGTCTCACATTTTTTTGACAAATTTCACAGTCTCACTATGTATACATTTCTTCCCTACCCATGTCAAACTCTTGCCATCTGTCCTAGCGGTTACCAGCGCAGCCCTAAACACCACAAACCCACGCGGTCTTGGGTTCGAGTCCCCAGCCGCACCAATTTTTTGTGCATTTTCCACCCTTCATTTTTTTTGACAAATTTCACAGTCTCACTATGTATACATTGCTTCCCTACCCATGTCAAACTCTTGCCATCTGTCCTAGCGGTTACCAGCGCAGCCCTAAACACCACAAACCCACGCGGTCTTGGGTTCGAGTCCCCAGCCGCACCAATTTTTTGTGCATTTTCCACCCTTCATTTTTTAGACAAATTAGTTTCTACTCAATGTAATGCCCTTACAAATGTTCATTTATTTTGGCACTAGGTGTAATCTACCAGAGCTGAGGCACATTTTCCATGACATTTTGGTCTTTGATTTAAATCACGGTGTATTTGAATTGGATTACTTAAATTGCTATTAAATATTTAACAGCTCCAAAAAGTTTCTAACCTTAATTGTTTGGCTGTGGAATGATTCATTAGCTGCATTTCCTTGATCAAAAGTTTCTGAATTCTTCATTTCTTCTCCTTTTTTTCAACATATTTAAATGTTGGTCACTTCTTATCTTTTTTTCAACATTTAAACAACTTTGACCAATATTTAAACTAGGTGAATTTCTCATACAATTTCAAGATTACAAATTCCTCCATAATTCATGCCTTTCCATACATTTTCAACATTACAACCAGTGCGATTACCATACCTACAAATGCCCAAAAGTATTTGCAAATGGGTATTGGTAGTGCATGATCTTCAAGCTTCCTAACCTTCTTCTTCAACATCCTAAGCTCAACAGCTAGCTCTCTGTCAGTGTGTGCTTCGCCCTCCATCTCTTCTTCCGGAGCTCGTGCTGCGGCCACTGCAGTTTGGGGCAGCATGCGCAACCATTCGTCATGCTCTTCTTGCAGTTCATTTATCAGAGTCTTGGCCAGAGCATCGACCCAAAGAAAGAAGCATGTCACCTGCATGAACACGGAACAGATCAACCGATTGCTGAAAGATCCCGACCACGAAAATGGTGCAATTGCCCCGATTCTTACCCCATTCTCGCTGCACACGTAGAACGGACGATTGTGGTTCCTCGGTGTGTGAGAAACCCTCCGGTCAACGCTCGCCCGACACCGCGAACAGACGAAGACATGCATCTCCACACGCGCCCGGCTGTGCATCCGCGAGGTGGCGCGGGAGCTTGCGGAAGACATGGAGCTCGGAGCCGAATGGGATCTCAACGCCACCGCGCCCTCCACAGCTAGCTTCCCACCACGGCGCCCTCCACAGCTAGCTTCCCACCATCATCGTGCTCTCGCTCTCTCGCCATGGTCAGCGCCGTGCTCTCTGTCGCCGTGGTCACCGCTGTTGTCGCCCTCTAATATAGCACAGCCGCCAACGGCTCTCTGCTGGGTCCCGCAAGCCACACATGCAACAGTCTGAATAAAATTGGCCGCCTTTGCCTCCTGGTCCCACCTGTAAGGCCGAGTCAAAATGTTGACCTGACGGAGACGCCAAAGTTCACAGAACGAGTCGGTGCACACGGACTAGGGGCAAAACTGAGCACAATTTGCATCTAAGGGCAAAACTGAGCAGATGGACACCACAAAGGGCAAAAGGATAATTAACCCCAATACTTATGGCTATTCTCTCTTATTTTACAAGGTTTACCATGAAGAGGGGGAATGCCGGCAGCTGGAATTCTGGCTGGAAAAGGGGCAAACATTGGAAAAATATTCTGCACAGCTCCAAAAGTCCTGAAACTCCATGAAACATCTTTTTAGAATTAATAAGAATTTTTGGGTGAAAGAAATACACCAGGGGGCCCACACCTCATCTAGGAGAGTGGGGGCGCCCCCCCCCCCCCTACTGGGCGCGCCCCTATCTCCTGGACCCCCTGGTGGGTCCCCGGTGTCCATTTTCTGCTATATGAGGGCTTTTACCCTGGAAAAAATCAGGGGCAAGCTTACGGGACGAAACTCTACCGCCACGAGGCGGAACCTTGGCGGAACCAATCTAGGGCTCTGGCGGAGCTGTTCTGTCGGGGACACTTTCCTCCGGGAGGGGGAAATCATCACCAACGTCATCACCAATGATCCTCTCATCGAGAGGGGGTCAATCTCCATCAACATCTTCATCAACACCATCTCCTCTCAAAACCCTAGTTCATCTCTTGTATCCAATCTTGTATCAAAACCACAAATTGGTACATGTGGGTTGCTAGTAGTGTTGATTACTCCTTGTAGTTGATGCTAATTGGTTTACTTGGTGGAAGATCATATGTTCAGATCCTTTATGCATATTATTACTCCTCTGATTATGAACATGAATATGCTTTGTGAGTAGTTATGTTTGTTCCTGAGGACATGGGTGAAGTCTTGTATTAGTAGTCATGTGAATTTGGTATTCGTTCACTATTTTGATGAGATGTATGTTGTATTTTCCTCTAGTGGTGTTATGTGAACGTCGACTACATGACACTTCACCATTATTTGGTCCTAGAGGAATGCATGGGGAAGTAATAAGTAGATAATGGGTTGCTAGAGTGACAGAAGCTTAAACCCTAGTTCATGCGTTGCTTCGTTAGGGGCTGATTTGGATCCATATGTTTAATGTTGTGGTTAGGTTTACCTTAATACTTCTTTTGTAGTTGCGGATGCTTGCAATAGGGGTTAATCATAAGTGGGATGCTTGTCCAAGTAAGGGCAGTACCCAAACACCGGTCCACCCACATATCAAATTATCAAAGTACCGAACGCGAATCATATGAACGTGATGAAAACTAGCTTGACGATAATTCCCATGTGTCCTCAGGAGCTCCTTTCTCATTATTAGAAATTGTCCAGGCTTATCCTTTGCTACATAAAGTATTGGTCCACCTTGCTTCACTTTATTTACTTTATTTACTTGTTACTCGTTACTATTTATCTTATCACAAAACTATCTATCACCTACAATTTCAGTGCTTGCAGAGAAAACCTTACTGAAAACCGCTTATCAATTCCTTCTGCTCCTCGTTGGGTTCGACACTCTTACTTATTGAAAGGACTATGATTGATTCTCTACACTTGTGGGTCATCAAGACTCCTTTCTAGCACCGTTTCCGGGAAGTGCAACGCTTTTGGTGAGTGGAACTTGGTAAGGAAACATTTATATAGTGTGCTAAAATTTTCTGTTACTTGTCACTATGGAAACTAATCCTTAGAGGGGCTTGTTCATGGTATCTTCACCCCGACCAGAAGTGCAAAGAGTTGCTCCTCAACCTACTGAACTTTGTGAAAATATTTACTTTGAGATTCCTTCGGGTATGATAGAGAAACTGCTAGCTAATCCATTTACAAGAGATGGAACATTGCATCCCGATTTACACCTTATCTTTGTGGATGAAGTTTGTTGGTTATTTAAGCTTGCAGATATTCCCGATGATGTTGTCAAAAGGGAGATGCATTGACATGGTATAGGCTATGTGATGATACGAGATCTTGGAATTATAAGCGATTGAAGTTGGAACTTCACCAGAAGTTCTATCCTATGCATCTTGTTCATCGTGATCGTAATTACATATATAATTTCTGGCCTCGCGAAGGAGAAAGCATCGCTCAAGCTTGGGGGAGGCTCAAGTCAATTTTATATTCATGCCCCAATCATGAGCTCTCCCGGGAAATGATTATTCAAAACTTTTATGCTCGGCTTTCTCTTGATAATCGCAACCTGCTCGATACTTCCTGTGCTGGTTCTTATATGCTGAAGGCTATTGATTTCAAGTGAGACTTATTGGAAAGAATTAAATGCAACTCTGAAGATTGGGGTTCCGACGATGGTAAGGAGTCAGGTATGACACCTAAGTTCGATTGTGTTAAATCTTTTATGGATACCGATGCTTTCCGTGGATTTAGCGCTAAGTATGGACTTGCCTCTGAGATAGTAGCTTCTTCCTGTGAATCTTTTGCTACTCACGTTGATATCCCTAAAGAGAAGTGGTTTAAATATAATCCTCCTGTTGAAGTGAAAGTAGTTGCACCTATTACAGTCGAAGAAAAGACTATCACCTATAGTGATCCTATTATTCCTACTAGTTATGTTGAGAAACCTCCTTTTCCTGTTAGGATAAAGGATCATGCTAAAGCTTCGACTGTTGTTCGTAAGAGTAATACTAGGACTTATACACCTCCTGACCAAATTAATGTTGAACCTAGTATTGTTGTGGTTAAAGATCTCTTGGATGAGGATTTAGATGGGCATGTTATTTATTTCTATGGTGAGACTGCTAATATTGCTAGACCAGATACTAAGATGCATAGACCTGTCGTAGGCATGCCTGTTATTTCTGTTAAAATAGGAGATAATTGTTACCTTGGCCTATGTGATATGGTTGCTAGTGCTAGTGCAATACCTTATAACTTATATCAAGAAATTGTGCATGACATTGCACCAATTGAATTAGAAGACATTGATGTTACTATTAAGCTTGCTAATAGGGATACTGTCATGGTTCTAAGTCTGACAGTAGAATGGGGGGTAGGTATGGAGAGGCAACATCCTAGCTATGGAGTAGCTGTACACATGAGTGTTTAACGAGTTCAGGCCCTTCTCTGAGGAAGTAATAGCCCTACATCTCGGAGCCCGGAGGCGGTCGACTGATTTATGTGTATATGAGTTACAGGGGTGCGAACCCTTTACACTGAGGAGGGGGTGGCTTATATAGAGTTCGCCAGACCCCTCCGGCCCTCAGGTATGCAGTGTTTAAAGTACATTAAGATAGGGGGTTACTGGTAACGCCCTCATAAAGTGCCATGAAGACTATTAAACCTACTTAATGATAGACCGTTGTGTGCTGAGTGACTTTAGGTCTCCTGGCCGTCGAGTGGTTAGCTTTATGGTCGAGTGGCTACCTTCATCATCGAGTGTCCTTGAGTTCGTCGAGTGAAGTCCCTCTTGGTCAACTGGAAGGTAGCTTTGTCTAAGGATGTCCTTGGGTATGGTATCCTAGATAGGTCCATGACCCTACCCTAGGTACATAACATCATCATTAGCCCCCGAATGGATAGAGGTTCGAGTGAGGAAGGAGTTGATGATTTTCTCCGACCTATTTCCCGTGCTTTGATTATGTCGTATCCTGGATCAGCGATTTTTCTTTCGGCGTTGGCATCAACTTTTATTTCAGTCGCCTTGATCCATTCTTGTCTTCTGTCGAGTGAACTTTTGAACTTTAGTGAACTTCCGAGCGACGGATCGCAGGAAAGATATCGTCTGACAGATTGATCTGCCGTTAGCGGATTTTATGGGATCCGAATTTTGGGAAGCGCGCGAAGCGGGGTGGACCGCGGTACTCGGATGGGATAAGGCATGGATGCCTCGATTTCCGCGCCGCCTTTTTCTCCACGTATTACGCGTGCGCGGCTGTTTCGGGATGTGACAGGAGCGCTCGGGCCTACTTGTCATCCACTCGGAAGTGTCCTTATATAAAGCGTCGGGCGAGGGTTTTTTGGAAAGTGCCTTCTCATTCTCCTCTCTGCTCTCTTTGCTTCCGCCCTCTGTGCCTGCTCTTGCCTCCGCCTAACCACTCCTCGCGTGCTTCGCCGGCGATAATGGTGAAGGAGAAGACGGCGGCCTTGGAGCGTGCAAAGAAGGCGACGGTGATGGGGAAAGCGAAGGGGAGAGCCTCCAGTCGGGGCGGATCTTCGTCAAGGTCCCGCCTGCCGAAAGGTTGGGTCCAAGGCGATTGGATGCGCTCGACCATCACCGAGACGGATCTCAATGACCTGGCCAACGAAGGTCTGATCCCCCATGGGTCAGCAAGGCTTCCGGGGACCGAGTGTCAACCGCAGCCGCAGGAGGGTGAGTGCGTTCTCCGAGCCACTCATGTAGACCTTGGATTCTCTCTGCCGCCGAGTGTTTTCTTCCGAGGGTTTCTGAATTTCTTTGGGGCGCAACTCCACCATTTCACTCCCAACACCATCGCCTATCTTGCTGCTTTCGTGTCCATGTGCGAGAACTTCCTGGGTTGTCGACCACACTGGGGTCTCTTTAAGCACATATTCACCTGTCGCTCACATACGGTGAAAAAGCGAGTCCGGATGATGAGAGGACTAAAGTTATCCAGATGTGCGGGGGTCTTGGGATTCAGATGAGGAGTAAGAGTACTTTCCCGACCATGACCCTTCCTGAGTCGGTCAGAGGGTGGCAGTCGACCTGGTTCTACTGTCAAGACGAGTCGACACCGAGGCAGTCGACTGGTATCCCTCTGTTCTCCATGGACCGAGCGGACAAACCCTCTTCTCTGAAGGTGCTCCCTGAGGAGAAACCTCAGGTAAAAATGTTGATGGAGCATGTAGTTCAGCTCGTTCGGGATGGGGTGACGGGTATGGATCTTCTGGAGGTCTTCCTTAGACGGCGCATCCAGCCACTTCAGTACCGAGGCCACCCGATGTGGCTGTACTGTGGCACCGAAGACACCAGTAGGGTCCATCCAGAAGCAGTCGACGACGCCACACTAGAGAGGTGGATGGCTGCAATCACAGGGAATAAGGACAACCCTCGAGGGGCTAGGAGGATCCCACCACTCGACTGCACCTACACACCAGACACGGTACGACCATTTGTCTCTAATTGTAATCTTGTTTTATCCATTCCGCTCCACTGCAAATTGGTCGATTGACCTTTGTCTTGTTCTGTTGTCTGTCAGGCCACCACTGAGATGTACTCGATGCCCAATGGGGCGCAGGCACCGACTGAGGAGGAGGAAGGAAGTGGGGGCGAAAGCCCGGAGGAGTGGGATTCGGATGCTGACGACGATGACGAGGGTGATGACTCGGGTGAGGAGGAAGAAGAGGAGGAGGAGGAGGAAGTTGCACCTCCTCGCTCGGAAAGACGCTCTAAGCTTGTCCATGATCCCGCGGCCAAGCGTGGTAAGGGGGTCGCAACCGCCATGCAGTCGACCAAGCGCCCTCGGACTACTTCTCCGGTGCCGACTGAGAAGGCTCTGAAGCAATCTCGAGTGGCACCATCGAAACCGGCGAAGGTCTTGCCGAAGATGAAGATGGTGATCCCCACTATCTCAGGGTAATGGTATTCTTGAGTTTTCCCGTTTCATGAACTTGTTCTTGGTCGACTCATGAGCCAATCGACTGACTTCTGGAACTGCAGTGCTACTACTTCTGATACCTCGGCCAGGGCTGAAGACCACGAGATGGAGGATGATGTTACCTCAAAACCTGGTATGACTCTTGTGATTCCGTTTTCAGTCGATTGACTTATTGTCTCTAATTTTGATTCTTTATGCAGCTTCACCTAACATTGTTATTGACCTTCCTGACAACGACGACGAGGAACCACTGAGGCGGAGGAGGAACAAGAAAGCTTCTGCTGGCAAGGCGAATCAGG
The DNA here is from genome assembly GCF_002162155.2 of Triticum dicoccoides. Lineage (NCBI taxonomy): Eukaryota > Viridiplantae > Streptophyta > Magnoliopsida > Poales > Poaceae > Triticum > Triticum dicoccoides. The sequence continues at coordinate 826,587,484 of NC_041385.1, forward strand.
ACGTGCCAGCACCCGAGACGTTGGTCGTGGAGGGAGACAATGTCACTCGGCCTACCATATCTTTTGCAGTGCCGTTGACGAGTGATCGCCCTTCATCGTCGAGTGCTGCTCAACCCTCGCTTTTCTCGACCCACCACGTCCCGGAAGACCAAGTTAGTGCTGCTAAAGAAGCAATACGCCAAGCGGGGGTCATGATGGATCAAGTGAAGGCGATCCGAGAAGCCAGCCAGGCAGCCTACGACGCCAGTTCAGCTCTTCAGAGTAATGTTCAGGTCAGTCTGTCACTGCCTGTTTTGTTAAGATATGATATCCGAAAACCCTTCTTTCTGAAATTCTTAGAGTTTGTCCTACACCCACTAGGTGTGTCGATTAAAGTTCCGGGTTAGTGGGGGCACGCTGAGTGCACCCACTGGGTGTAGTCCCCAAGGCTATGGTGGACTGCTGGCAGTCGGCCATAGCCTCTATGTCTTAAGTTTTTTCTTCACTCGACTAAGTCGAATGGATTCATAGACCGGTGGGGGCACGCTGAGTGCACCTAGTGGGTGTAGTCTTCGAGACTGTGGTCGACTGCTGGCAGTCGACTATAGTCTGAAGAACACCTCCCGTTTTTTTGGTCGACTGGTCGACTCTAACTGATAAAACTAGTGGGGGCACGCTGAGTGCACCCACTGGTTGTAGTCCCCAAGACTATGGTCGAATGTTTGTATTCGGCCGTAGTCTTAGAAACGCTATGATTTCTCCTTAGTCACTCGGAAGTGAATTGTCTTTGACATCTGTCGATTTGTTCTTCGTAGAAATCCTGTGACCTTGCAGCTTGTTATACTGAGTTGGAGAACAAACACATCCAGCCCGAGCTTGATCTGAAATTGGCCCAAGAGAACTTAACGAAGGCGAAGGAGGAAGCTAAAGGTATGTTTGGTGAGGTCCTCAACGACTGCCTTTGCCTCTTGTTTGTTTCAGAATCTGATCTCACTGTAACTTTGCAGACAAAGTGAGGGATGCCCTAAAGAAGCAAGACCTTGACTTGGCTGAGATGCAGAAACCTGCTTTAGAGAAGACCAAGCTTGCAGATGAGAAGCTGGCTTCAGTCGCCAAGCTTGAAGAAGAAAACACCAATCTGAAAGCTGCTCTTGATGCTGCCAACCAGGAGGTCAGTCGACTGAAAAGTGACAAGACCACCCTGAATGACAAGGCCAGTGAGTTGGTGAGAAAGAAGAACGATCTGGAGGCTTATCTGGGTGGACTCGCCAAGAAGCTATTCCTCATGCTTGAAGGTAATCTTTTGTATCAAACAAATATTTTAACTCTGATCTCCGACTGTTGTCTTGACTCGGTGGTTGTTCTTGTAGAATTTTGTCAGAACTTTGAAGAGGAGATTGGTCGAGTGGAAGTGAACCTGGACCCTATCAACTCTCCTGTGAAAGATGAAGTCGCCATAACGTGCTCGGGCTTGAATCTCGTGTTGCTGCTGTCATCGACTATCTCGCAAGGCTGAAGGTCGCAACTTCTCGCATCGACACAACACTCTGGCCAAGAGAGACGCTCCAGAACGACCTCGAGTCTCTGATGACTCGACTGAACGAGGTCCCAAGTCGAGTGCAGGAGTGGAAGAAGTCTTCGGCCAGGTGTGGTGCGGATGTTGCTTTGTCTTTGGTCCGCGTTCACTGCAAGGATGCACGAGAGGACAAGCTGGTGGCTCTTAGGGTGGCTAATACCAAGAAGCACGATTTCTGATCTTTCATGGAGACCTTCATTGCTGCTGCCACTCGGATTGCAGATGGAATTGACCTGGACAAGTTTGTTGCACCTTCCAACCCTCCACAAGAGGGGTAAAAAACTTTTGAGCTTGATACTTTAAATTTGCCTCGGTATGCCAAGTGAGTTTTGTAACCGACAAACCTTAACAGGCCTAGTTCCTGAGCACTTTCGGTTCCATTAGGTGTTATCCGAAATTGGATTCAATGTTGAATATGTTTGCATTTGGTTTGAGGTGTCTTTTGCAGGTTAAAGCGAAGTGCTCATTGCAATCGAATTGTTTCCCAATACACTTAGGCGAGCACTGGTCTGCAGCTAAGCCCCCGAGTGGGAGGTCTGCTCTCCACTCGGTAGGTTTTTCAAAAACTTAGGCGAGCACTGGGCTGCAGCTAAGCCTCCGAGTGGGAGGTCTGCTCTCCACTCGGTAGGTTTTTCAAAAACTTAGGCGAGCACTGGGCTGCAGCTAAGCCCCGAGTGGGAGGTCTGCTCTCCACTCGGTAGGTTTTTCAAAAACTTAGGCGAGCACTGGGCTGCAGCTAAGCCCCCGAGTGGGAGGTCTGCTCTCCACTCGGTAGGATTTCCAAAAACTTAGGCGAGCACTGGGCTGTAGCTAAGCCCCCTAGTGGGAGGTCTACTCTCCACTCGGTAGGATTTCAGATACTTAGGCGAGCACTAGGCTGCAGCTAAGCCCCCGAGTGGGAGGTCTGCTCTCCACTCGGTAGGATTTTCAAAAAGTTAGGTGAGCACTGGGCTGCAGCTAAGCCCCCGAGTGGGAGGTCTGCTCTCCACTCAGTAGGATTTTGTATTGGTGGCGTAGCTCGGAAGGAGTGGGTAGCAGTCGACCTGCACCTCGTCCTCCTTGCAGAGCGCATGTTGTATTTGTGGCGTAGCTCGGAAGGAGAGGGTAGCAGTCGACATGCACCTCATCCTCCTTGCAGAGCGCATGTTGTATTTGTGGCGTAGCTCGGAAGGAGAGGGTAGCAGTCAACATGTACCTCGTCCTCCTTGCAGAGCGCATGTTGTATTTGTACTTAGGCGAGCGCAATGCTGCAGCTAAGCCTCCGAGTGGAAGGCTGGCTTACCACTCGGTAGGATTTTGTTTAACTTAGGTGAGCACTGGGCTGCAGCTAAGCCTCCGAGTGGAAGGCTGGCTTACCACTCGGTAGGATTTTGTTTAACTTAGGCGAGCACTGGGCTGCAGCTAAGCCTCCGAGTGGAAGGCTGGCTTACCACTCGGTAGGATTTTGTTTAACTTAGGCGAGCACTGGGCTGCAGCTAAGCCTCCGAGTGGAAGGCTCGCTTACCACTCGGTAGGATTTTGTTTAACTTAGGCGAGTACTTGGACTGCAGCTAAGCCTCCGAGTGGAAGGCTGGCTTACCACTCGGCAGGATTTTGTTTAACTTAGGCGAGTACTTGGACTGCAGCTAAGCCTCCGAGTGGAAGGCTGGCTTACCACTCGGTAGGATTTTGTTTATCTTAGGCGAAACGGATTTCGCAGCTAAGCCTTCGTGTGGGAGACTGGCTCGCCACTCGGTTAGGATTTTTTTTACAGACTTAGGCGAATCGGATTCGCAGCCAAGCCACCCACTGGGGGATTGTTTTATGTGGACAAAAGACATAACAATTACTGGGAAAATTATAAAGCTCTTGTCTTTGATAAATAAACTACAGAAGTACTTTTATTACAACTCATCCGAGTGAATACTTAAGTGTAAAAGGGGCGGAGAAGCTCCGCGTTCCAAGCTCGGGGCTCGTCGATCTGATGCTCGACATTGTAAAGATGGTATGCTCCATTGTGGAGAACCTTGGTGACGATGAAGGGACCTTCCCAAGAAGGAGCAAGCTTGTGTGGTTTCTACTGATCCACTCGGAGAACTAAATCTCCTTCCTGGAAGGCTCGACTCTTCACGTTTTTGGCGTGGAAGCGACGCAAGTCTTGTTGATAAATGGTCGATATGATCAGAGCCATCTCCCTTTCTTCCTCTAAAAGGTCGACTGCATCCTGCCGCGCTTGTTCCGCTTCAGCTTCGGTGTAGAGCTCGACCCGGGGAGCATTATGGAGAAGGTCACTCGGCAAGACTGCTTCAGCTTCGTAGACTAAGAAGAATGGAGTTCTTCCAGTCGACCGGTTGGGCGTGGTCCTTAACCCCCAAAGCACCGAGGGAAGTTCGTCGACCCATGCACCAGCCGCATGCTTGAGATCACGCATCAAACGGGGTTTCAACCCTTTGAGAATCAAGCCGTTGGCTCTTTCTGCCTGTCCATTCGACTGTGGATGGGCGACTGAAGCATAGTCGACTCGTGTGCCTTGAGACATGCAGAAAGCTCTGAATTCTTCGGAATCGAAGTTTGACCCGTTGTCCGTGATGATGTTGTGCGGGACTCCATATCTGAATATCAATTCTCTGATGAAGCTGACAGCAGTACCGGCATCGAGGTTCTTGATGGGTTTGGCTTCAATCCACTTGGTGAATTTGTCGACTGCTACCAGCACATGGGTGAAACCGCTTCTGCCTGTTCTCAAAGGACCGACCATATCCAACCCCCATACTGCAAAGGGCCAGACGAGTGGTATAGTCTTCAAAGCTGACGCGGGCTTGTGTGACATATTGGAGTAAAATTGACATCCCTCGCACTTGTCGACTATCTCCTTTGCCATTTCATTCGCTCTTGGCCAATAAAATCCAGCTCGGTATGCTTTGGACACGATGGTCCGAGAGGACGCAGATGGCCACAGGTCCCCGAGTGGATGTCATCAAGGATTATTTGACCTTCCTCCCGCGTTATGCATTTCTGGACAACTCCAGTCGCGCTTTCTCTGTACAGCTGTCCCCTTATCACGGTAAAGGCCTTAGATCGGCGGACGATCTGTCGAGCCTCTTCTTCGTCCTCCGGGAGTTCTTTCCTCAAGATATACGCAATATATGATACTGTCCAATCGGGAGTGATCACTAGAACTTGCATGATCAGGTCAACCACTGCTGGGACTTCAACCTCAGTTGGATCTGTAACACTCTTAGGTTGCGGAGCTTCGTCAGTAAAAGGATCTTCTACGACTGATGGAGTATGGATATGCTCCAAGAACACATCACTCGGGATGGCTTCTCTCTTGGATCCTATCTTCGCCAAATCGTCAGCTGCTTGATTTTTCAGTCGGGGTATGTGGTGGAGCTCTAACTGTGACACCCCAAAATTTTGACCTTGTTTCATTAATTAAAATTTTGCCAGGAAACTAAAACTTTGATTTTCTGGGCTCCCTTTTTGATTTTTTGAACCTTTTCTCCCTTGCTATTACGGAGTTTTCCCCAAAGAGAAAACTTTTCAAATATGTTATTGGACTTGTTTAACCTCTCAAGAAAAACTTTTCTTTTATTAGTAGAACTAATTACATAATTAATCTGCTTGATCATTATTTTCTTGAAAAATAGTTTTTCAAGGTTATATGGCCATATTTGAACTACAACCATTTGATATATTTATCTAAAAATCCAACCAAAAATTTGGAGATGTCATGTGATGTTTTTGAATCACTTTTATACAAAAATATCTCTTATTCTTGAAATATTTTGAGCTCTACACCCAATTTTCTTCTCTGGTCCAGAGAGCAACCTTGCACTACAACCCTTTTAAATAATTCTTTCTAGCCTCCACCAAAATTATGGGATGTCAGTAGAAGCATATTATTCAGCTTTATGCAAAAACCCAGCTATGTTATTTGAAAAATTTGAGTGAATCATCCTCATTTCCATTCTGGTCCAACTTGAGGTTTTGTACTACAACTATACTTTAACTTGCTCCTTTTGCTGTGATTCCTTTTCCTACTTGTAGACCACCCTACTAAACCCCTAAGTCCAGGAGAGTGGACCCATTGGATGATTCTAAGTGCTTGCAACAATGCCTTTTGCTTTCTGTACAGAATTGAAGTTTTGCAAAACTTGCACTAGCAAGTGTCTCCTTTATGCAAACTAACTTCACCACTCCCTCTTGCGTCCAAAGAGGCACTGACCTGGAAGATTTGGCCCCTCCAAGAATAGCCTAGGTGCCTTTGGCATTTTGACAAACACCTAGAGTGCATGGGCCGAATTGGCATGATCTCAAGCCTACACTATGAACTTGCACCTCTGATCAGACCAGCATGTCCACTAGACTCCCCGTTGCTCCTAACCTCGATCTGGTAAATCCCATCCTCACCTGCGACCTGTAGCATGCCTCGGCATTGTGTCGAACACCTGGTGTGCGTGCACTGGACGCGCCCAGAGCGCGCGTATTGCAGCCGCGCGCCCGAGCCGACACGCTGGCCCCACGGCCTTGGCCCGCTCTGCAGCACCACGCCACGCGCTCCCCTCCTCGCAGCAACGCGCCAAGCAGCCCCCGCCGCTCCCGGCAGGCCAAGAGCTAGCCGCCGCCGCCGCCCGACAGCCCCTGCTCCGTTCAGCACTGCCCAAGCCACCCCGGCTCGCCACCTGGCCCCGGCACAGCCCAAGCTCATCCTCAACCTTGTCCGCTAGCTCTCGTCGTCGCCACGACGCCCCGCGGCTACAGAAAGACGGTCGACGGCGACCTTATCCGCGGCCACCGTCGGAACCGACCCCGAACGCCTATTTAAGGAGGCCCCCGAGCACGTTCCGTTCGCAGGCGGCCTCAGTACACTCCCCTAGTCTCCCCATTGCAGCCAATCGACCTGAGGAGGTCGTCTTCCCCACCTCCGGCAGCAGCGGCCGCCGCCATGGCCCCAGCTCTCCCAGCGCCACCAGGGCCTCTCCCTCCCAATTCTCTTTGCCAAGAACACCTCCTCCCCTCCAGGAACCCAACCCCCCACTTGATTTTGATCGGGAACCACATTCACCCCAAAACCACTCCGTCACCGAAGCTCCCTCCGCCGCGGAGCTCGCCGCCGACGAACCCCTCCGTCCCCGCCGGCCAGTCGACCACCGGGAGGACCGCCTAGGAGAGGTGGATCCATCCCTGGCCTCGGATGCCCTCAAGGAGCCTCCCTTCGCCGGCGACGATCGCCGGAGCCCCGCCTCGCTCGGGCAGAGGAGGGAGAAGGGGCGCGGCGACTGGTCAAACCTGACCAGTGGGCCAGGCGGGCCCACTGTCAGCGACCCACCCCGCCGCCACGCGTGTTAAGTGAAAGCGTAAAACCACGAAGTACGTTTCCTCCGCTCCGAAAACGTATTCCAGTCTGAAACGTTTTCTTTTCTATTTTTATTTTAAAAACAGATTTTGACCAAATCTTTGACTGGCTTTATCTTTTTAAATATAACTCCAAATGAATTAATTCTTTTTCCTACCTCTCTCAAATATTGCCTAGTTTATTTTAAGATTTATTTGAAAAAAATTTAAAACAACTTTTGGTGCTGTTTTTATTTTGTGTGTTAATTCTTTATATTGCTAAAATAGGATTTTTGAAGAGAGGAGAAACTTTCAAAAGTTTTGAAGTACACCCTGACTTACCACACATTGAAGGCAAGCATTCTGAATCCCGGCTTAATATTTTGGTGTGATCGTTGATACATTTTTAACACCACCGCATTTCGAAGGACTTGTTATTTCATGTGATATGATCATATGCATGAGTGCATAATAGTGATTTCCATGCTGTTGGAAATAAACACACTTATGATGATAATCATCCTCATGTGTCTTGCATGCATGCCGGAAAGGAATCCGGGAAAGCCTCTGCCTTGGGTAGGTGTGAGCTTGTCGCCGGCCTCCGTCGGGACGGGTATGTCCGGTATGGCATAGTAAGATATAATGAGTGTTGATTGGATTGGTTGAAGTATATTTGTTATACATGTTATGCAGGAAACTATAAACCTCCTGAGTCGACCGTAGATCGAGTCTTGTTCCAGCAACCCCCACACTTGTTTCGTGCTACCACTTGTCCCTGCCACAGGTAGGGTACGGTTCAGTAATTTGTCAACCCCTTTCGAGCACACACCGTACAGAGGGGCCGGGATGAGGGTACCACGGCCATGGAATAAAGCCAGTCATCCGGTCAGGGGGCATGGGTGTTTCGGTTGTAGCCGAGGGGGTAGCTCCCCCAGTTTTGCGCGCGGAATAAATTTTGTGATCCCATGCTAATCGAGGTTGTAGCCTCCCCACTTAGAGTTTTGCTTAACGGGTGTCGTGGGTGATTCCAGACACCGGTAAGTTAAGCTGGTGTGTGCAAGTCAGGCGTGTTTTCATTTAAAAGACCGTAAGCGGAATTAGTCCCGATGGACTAAAGGAAATCCGTTACTCGTGGGTAAAGAGTACACTCTCTGCAGAGATTAAAACCTATTCGAATAGCCGTGTCCATGGTTAAGGATTACAGTCTGGGACGGGTCAAGTGTCGGTCTTAGTGTCGGTCTTCGGAGGTGAAACTATTAACCAGAAATGGAATTACTACTCGTGACTTGTGATATCTATGATTATTATTATTGTTGACTAACCCGTGATATTATTATTATTACCGAGTATCTCTGGGATGGTTCTACCTCCGGGATATTCATTTTGATTATTTCTTTTAAAGCCCCTTTATGTGGTGTCGCTCAGACGCCCGACTGTGGCAATTCTTTTAAAGCCCTTTATGTGGTGTCGCTCAGACGCCCGACTGTGGCAATTCTTTTAAAGCCCTTTATGTGGTGTCGCTCAGACGCCCGACTGTGGCATTTCTTTTAAAGCCCTTTATGTGGTGTCGCTCAGACGCCCGACTGTGGCAATTCTTTTA
>NC_041385.1:826596116-826606077 GCF_002162155.2 Triticum dicoccoides
GTGGCATTTATTTTAAAGCCCTTTATGTGGTGTCGCTCAGACGCCCGACTGTGGCATTTCTTTTAAAAGCCCTTTATGTGGTGTCGCCCAGACGCGCGACTGTGGCATTTCTTGTTATTTGTTTCATATATTTTAATACTACTATGTAATTGCATTGTTATAAATAACTTGCTTGCATGCATCATAGTTTTATTTATCTTTTGTGACTGATGTCATGAGCATAAATATTTTCAGCACATCATGGTTATATTATACCTGTGTTCATAATGTTTGCGAGTACATTCAAAGTACTCACTGGCTTGTCCCTGGCTATTGTCTTGGCCAGATTTTCTTGCACGGAGAGGAGTGACGCGATGACAGCCCCGGAACCTAAGCAATGGAGATAGCAGCCTCGCGAAGATAGGAGTTAACCTGGTCAGCTGTTCCTGTGGGAATTGGAGTCCCATAGACACTAATGATCCACAAACCGCTTCCGCCATCAACCACTAGAAACCATTTGTTGTACTCACAGGCCAGAATGGTCTTGTACTGCATATTTTGTATGTTGCTTGGAATTTCTGTATCAAGTTGGAGCCTCATCAGCTAACAGTAATCCTGGGGCTGATGAGCACGACGGTCTTTTCTGGAAATTTATTACCCGGAAAACCGGTCGCGACAGACTTGGTATCAGAGCCAGGCTGACCATTGGCTAATCCTATCTTAGCCAGGTCGAAAAACTTAGGCAAACCAACCCATCAGACCCTGACCAAAAACCCCAGCCAAGCTTCCCGTGCAAGATAGCCACACAGAGACCCCGACACTTTTGGCAGTCGGTGCCCATCCTATCAATCTAGCCTGTCAGTCGCGCGCTAGTAATCTGTCTTATTCGCAAGCGTGCGAGGGAAGACTTCGTTCCCTTTTTCTCTAAAAAGGGCACGCTAGCCTCAACACAGCACAGCCCCGGACATCATCCAAAATACCTTGATGACCCCAGAAGTACTTCGTCGTCTTTGGGGAGCACACTCCAACGGGATTGTGGCCAACAATCCCCACGATGGTCATCATCGCTGCCCCGAGCCTGCAGCCCCTCAACCCTCTCCAGCTGTTTCCGACGGTGTAAACCGTGGAGAAACCTCGGCATCCGCGAAGCAAGCCCTCTTAGATATGAACGAGGTAGACTAAAATCGCTCGAAGGATACCGAGCCTTAGAATGACCTCGCCTTGCAACCTTGTGACCCTGTGTCACCATAATTAGATGCTGTCTGCTTGTGCACTCCTGTTTTTAATAGTAGCCATGCATGAGTATGTTGATGTGCGATTGCATTTTTTTTATCCCGGGCGTAGCTGCCAACCTCGACGACGCAAGTTTGTGCTATGGATGAATCCTTTGGTTCTAGCTCACAGGAAAGGTATTTTCAAAACAACTCCTAAAAAATCTCGAGGACGAGATTTTCTTTTAAGGGGGGTAGTGTTGTGACACCCCAAAATTTTGACCTTGTTTCATTAATTAAAATTTTGCCAGGAAACTAAAACTTTGATTTTCTGGGCTCCCTTTTTGATTTTTTGAACCTTTTCTCCCTTGCTATTACGGAGTTTTCCCCAAAGAGAAAACTTTTCAAATATGTTATTGGACTTGTTTAACCTCTCAAGAAAAACTTTTCTTTTATTAGTAGAACTAATTACATAATTAATCTGCTTGATCTTTATTTTCTTGAAAAATAGTTTTTCAAGGTTATATGGCCATATTTGAACTACAACCATTTGATATATTTATCTAAAAATCCAACCAAAAATTTGGAGATGTCATGTGATGTTTTTGAATCACTTTTATACAAAAATATCTCTTATTGTTGAAATATTTTGAGCTCTACACCCAATTTTCTTCTCTGGTCCAGAGAGCAACCTTGCACTACAACCCTTTTAAATAATTCTTTCTAGCCTCCACCAAAATTATGGGATGTCAGTAGAAGCATATTATTCAGCTTTATGCAAAAACCCAGCTATGTTATTTGAAAAATTTGAGTGAATCATCCTCATTTCCATTCTGGTCCAACTTGAGGTTTTGTACTACAACTATACTTTAACTTGCTCCTTTCGCTGTGATTCCTTTTCCTACTTGTAGACCACCCTACTAAACCCCTAAGTCCAGGAGAGTGGACCCATTGGATGATTCTAAGTGCTTGCAACAATGCCTTTTGCTTTCTGTACAGAATTGAAGTTTTGCAAAACTTGCACTAGCAAGTGTCTCCTTTATGCAAACTAACTTCACCACTCCCTCTTGCGTCCAAAGAGGCACTGACCTGGAAGATTTGGCCCCTCCAAGAATAGCCTAGGTGCCTTTGGCATTTTGACAAACACCTAGAGTGCATGGGCTGAATTGGCATGATCTCAAGCCTACACTGTGAACTTGCACCTCTGATCAGACCAGCATGTCCACTAGACTCCTCGTTGCTCCTAACCTCGATCTGGTAAATCCCATCCTCACCTGCGACCTGTAGCATGCCTCGGCATTGTGTCGAACACCTGGTGTGCGTGCACTGGACGCGCCCAGAGCGCGCGTATTGCAGCCGCGCGCCCGAGCCGACATGCTGGCCCCACGGCCTTGGCCCGCTCTGCAGCACCACGCCACGCGCTCCCCTCCTCGCAGCAACGCGCCAAGCAGCCCCCGCCGCGCCCGGCAGGCCAAGAGCTAGCCGCCGCCGCCGCCCGACAGCCCCTGCTCCGTTCAGCACCGCCCAAGCCACCCCGGCTCGCCACCTGGCCCCGGCACAGCCCAAGCTCATCCTCAACCTTGTCCGCTAGCTCTCGTCGTCGCCACGACGCCCCGCGGCTACAGAAAGACGGTCGCCGGCGACCTTATCCGCGGCCACCGTCGGAACCGACCCCAAACGCCTATTTAAGGAGGCCCCCGAGCACGTTCCGTTCGCAGGCGGCCTCAGTACACTCCCCTAGTCTCCCCATTGCAGCCAATCGACCTGAGGAGGTCGTCTTCCCCACCTCCGGCAGCAGCGGCCGCCGCCATGGCCCCAGCTCTCCCAGCGCCACCAGGGCCTCTCCCTCCCAATTCTCTTCGCCAAGAACACCTCCTCCCCTCCAGGAACCCAACCCCCCACTTGATTTTGATCGGGAACCACATTCACCCCAAAACCACTCCATCACCGAAGCTCCCTCCGCCGCGGAGCTCGCCGCCGACGAACCCCTCCGTCCCCGCCGGCCAGTCGACCACCGGGAGGACCGCCTAGGAGAGGTGGATCCATCCCTGGCCTTGGATGCCCTCAAGGAGCCTCCCTTCGCCGGCGACGATCGCCGGAGCCCCGCCTCGCTCGGGCAGAGGAGGGAGAAGGGGCGCGGCGACTGGTAAACCTGACCAGTGGGCCGGGCGGGCCCACTGTCAGCGACCCACCCTGCCGCCACGCGTGTTAAGTGAAAGCGTAAAACCACGAAGTACGTTTCCTCCGCTCCAAAAACGTATTCCAGTCTGAAACGTTTTCTTTTCTATTTTTATTTTAAAAACAGATTTTGACCAAATCTTTGACTGGCTTTATCTTTTTAAATATAACTCCAAATGAATTAATTCTTTTTCCTACCTCTCTCAAATATTGCCTAGTTTATTTTAAGATTTATTTGAAAAAAATTTAAAACAACTTTTGCTGCTGTTTTTATTTTGTGTGTTAATTCTTTATATTGCTAAAATAGGATTTTTGAAGAGAGGAGAAACTTTCAAAAGTTTTGAAGTACACCCTGACTTACCACACATTGAAGGCAAGCATTCTGAATCCCGGCTTAATATTTTGGTGTGATCGTTGATACATTTTTAACACCACCGCATTTCGAAGGACTTGTTATTTCATGTGATATGATCATATGCATGAGTGCATAATAGTGATTTCCATGCTGTTGGAAATAAACACACTTATGATGATAATCATCCTCATGTGTCTTGCATGCATGCCGGAAAGGAATCCGGGAAAGCCTCTGCCTTGGGTAGGTGTGAGCTTGTCGCCGGCCTCCGTCGGGACGGGTATGTCCGGTATGGCATAGTAAGATATAATGAGTGTTGATTGGATTGGTTGAAGTATATTTGTTATACATGTTATGCAGGAAACTATAAACCTCCTGAGTCGACCGTAGATCGAGTCTTGTTCCAGCAACCCCCACACTTGTTTCGTGCTACCACTTGTCCCTGCCACAGGTAGGGTACGGTTCAGTAATTTGTCAACCCCTTTCGAGCACACACCGTACAGAGGGGTCGGGATGAGGGTACCACGGCCATGGAATAAAGCCAGTCATCCGGTCAGGGGGCATGGGTGTTTCGGTTGTAGCCGAGGGGGTAGCTCCCCCAGTTTTGCGCGCGGAATAAATTTTGTGATCCCATGCTAATCGAGGTTGTAGCCTCCCCACTTAGAGTTTTGCTTAACGGGTGTCGTGGGTGATTCCAGACACCGGTAAGTTAAGCTGGTGTGTGCAAGTCAGGTGTGTTTTCATTTAAAAGACCGTAAGCGGAATTAGTCCCGATGGACTAAAGGAAATCCGTTACTCGTGGGTAAAGAGTACACTCTCTGCAGAGATTAAAACCTATTCGAATAGCCGTGTCCATGGTTAAGGATTACAGTCTGGGACGGGTCAAGTGTCGGTCTTAGTGTCGGTCTTCGGAGGTGAAACTATTAACCAGAAATGGAATTACTACTCGTGACTTGTGATATCTATGATTATTATTATTGTTGACTAACCCGTGATATTATTATTATTACCGAGTATCTCTGGGATGGTTCTACCTCCGGGATATTCATTTTGATTATTTCTTTTAAAGCCCCTTTATGTGGTGTCGCTCAGACGCCCGACTGTGGCAATTCTTTTAAAGCCCTTTATGTGGTGTCGCTCAGACGCCCGACTGTGGCAATTCTTTTAAAGCCCTTTATATGGTGTCGCTCAGACGCCCGACTGTGGCATTTCTTTTAAAGCCCTTTATGTGGTGTCGCTCAGACGCCCGACTGTGGCATTTATTTTAAAGCCCTTTATGTGGTGTCGCTCAGACGCCCGATTGTGGCATTTATTTTAAAAGCCCTTTATGTGGTGTCGCCCAGACGCCCGACTGTGGCATTTCTTGTTATTTGTTTCATATATTTTAATACTACTATGTAATTGCATTGTTATAAATAACTTGCTTGCATGCATCAGAGTTTTATTTATCTTTTGTGACTGATGTCATGAGCATAAATATTTTCAGCACATCATGGTTATATTATACCTGTGTTCATAATGTCTACGAGTACATTCAAAGTACTCACTGGCTTGTCCCTGGCTATTGTCTTGGCCAGATTTTCTTGCACGGAGAGGAGTGACGCGATGACAGCCCCGGAACCTAAGCAATGGAGATAGCAGCCTCGCGAAGATAGGAGTTAACCTGGTCAGCTGTTCCTGTGGGAATTGGAGTCCCATAGACACTAATGATCCAGAAACTGCTTCCGCCATCAACCATTAGAAACCATTTGTTGTACTCACAGGCCAGAATGGTCTTGTACTGCATATTTTGTATGTTGCTTGGAATTTCTGTATCAAGTTGGAGCCTCATCAGCTAACAGTAATCCTGGGGCTGATGAGCACGACGGTCTTTTCTGGAAATTTATTACCCGGAAAACCGGTCGCGACAGACTTGGTATCAGAGCCAGGCTGACCATTGGCTAATCCTATCTTAGCCAGGTCGAAAAACTTAGGCAAACCAACCCATCAGACCCTAACCAAAAACCCCAGCCAAGCTTCCCGTGCAAGATAGCCACACAGAGACCCCGACACTTTTGGCAGTCGGTGCCCAGCCTATCAATCTAGCCTGTCAGTCGCGCGCTAGTAATCTGTCTTATTCGCAAGCGTGCGAGGGAAGACTTCGTTCCCTTTTTCTCTAAAAAGGGCACGCTAGCCTCAACACAGCACAGCCCCGGCCATCATCCAAAATACCTTGATGACCCCAGAAGTACTTCGTCGTCTTTGGGGAGCACACTCCAACGGGATTGTGGCCAACAATCCCCACGATGGTCATCATCGCTGCCCCGAGCCTGCAGCCCCTCAACCCTCTCCAGTTGTTTCCGACGGTGTAAACCGTGGAGAAACCTCGGCATCCGCGAAGCAAGCCCTCTTAGATATGAACGAGGTAGACTAAAATCGCTCGAAGGATACCGAGCCTTAGAATGACCTCGCCTTGCAACCTTGTGACCCTGTGTCACCATAATTAGATGATGTCTGCTTGTGCACTCCTGTTTTTAATAGTAGCCATGCATGAGTATGTTGATGTGCGATTGCATTTTTTTTATCCCGGGGCGTAGCTGCCAACCTCGACGACGCAAGTTTGTGCTATGGATGAATCCTTTGGTTCTAGCTCACAGGAAAGGTATTTTCAAAACAACTCCTAACAAATCTCGAGGACGAGATTTTCTTTTAAGGGGGGTAGTGTTGTGACACCCCAAAATTTTGACCTTGTTTCATTAATTAAAATTTTGCCAGGAAACTAAAACTTTGATTTTCTGGGCTCCCTTTTTGATTTTTTGAACCTTTTCTCCCTTGCTATTACGGAGTTTTCCCCAAAGAGAAAACTTTTCAAATATGTTATTGGACTTGTTTAACCTCTCAAGAAAAACTTTTCTTTTATTAGTAGAACTAATTACATAATTAATCTGCTTGATCTTTATTTTCTTGAAAAATAGTTTTTCAAGGCTATATGGCCATATTTGAACTACAACCATTTGATATATTTATCTAAAAATCCAACCAAAAATTTGGAGATGTCATGTGATGTTTTTGAATCACTTTTATACAAAAATATCTCTTATTGTTGAAATATTTTGAGCTCTACACCCAATTTTCTTCTCTGGTCCAGAGAGCAACCTTGCACTACAACCCTTTTAAATAATTCTTTCTAGCCTCCACCAAAATTATGGGATGTCAGTAGAAGCATATTATTCAGCTTTATGCAAAAACCCAGCTATGTTATTTGAAAAATTTGAGTGAATCATCCTCATTTCCATTCTGGTCCAACTTGAGGTTTTGTACTACAACTATACTTTAACTTGCTCCTTTTGCTGTGATTCCTTTTCCTACTTGTAGACCACCCTACTAAACCCCTAAGTCCAGGAGAGTGGACCCATTGGATGATTCTAAGTGCTTGCAACAATGCCTTTTGCTTTCTGTACAGAATTGAAGTTTTGCAAAACTTGCACTAGCAAGTGTCTCCTTTATGCAAACTAACTTCACCACTCCCTCTTGCGTCCAAAGAGGCACTGACCTGGAAGATTTGGCCCCTCCAAGAATAGCCTAGGTGCCTTTGGCATTTTGACAAACACCTAGAGTGCATGGGCTGAATTGGCATGATCTCAAGCCTACACTGTGAACTTGCACCTCTGATCAGACCAGCATGTCCACTAGACTCCCCGTTGCTCCTAACCTCGATCTGGTAAATCCCATCCTCACCTGCGACCTGTAGCATGCCTCGGCATTGTGTCGAACACCTAGTGTGCGTGCACTGGACACGCCCAGAGCGTGCGTATTGCAGCCGCGCGCCCGAGCCGACACGCTGGCCCCACGGCCTTGGCCCGCTCTGCAGCACCACGCCACGCGCTCCCCTCCTCGCAGCAACGCGCCAAGCAGCCCCCGCCGCGCCCGGCAGGCCAAGAGCTAGCCGCCGCCGCCGCCCGACAGCCCCTGCTCCGTTCAGCACCGCCCAAGCCACCCCGGCTCGCCACCTGGCCCCGGCACAGCCCAAGCTCATCCTCAACCTTGTCCGCTAGCTCTCGTCGTCGCCACGACGCCCCGCGGCTACAGAAAGATGGTCGCCGGCGACCTTATCCGCGGCCACCGTCGGAACCGACCCCGAACGCCTATTTAAGGAGGCCCCCGAGCACGTTCCGTTCGCAGGCAGCCTCAGTACACTCCCCTAGTCTCCCCATTGCAGCCAATCGACCTGAGGAGGTCGTCTTCCCCACCTCCGGCAGCAGCGGCCGCCGCCATGGCCCCAGCTCTCCCAGCGCCACCAGGGCCTCTCCCTCCCAATTCTCTTCGCCAAGAACACCTCCTCCCCTCCAGGAACCCAACCCCCCACTTGATTTTGATCGGGAACCACATTCACCCCAAAACCACTCCGTCACCGAAGCTCCCTCCGCCGCGGAGCTCGCCGCCGACGAACCCCTCCGTCCCCGCCGGCCAGTCGACCACCGGGAGGACCGCCTAGGAGAGGTGGATCCATCCCTGGCCTCAGATGCCCTCAAGGAGCCTCCCTTCGCCGGCGACGATCGCCGGAGCCCCGCCTCGCTCGGGCAGAGGAGGGAGAAGGGGCGCGGCGACTGGTCAAACCTGACCAGTGGGCCAGGCGGGCCCACTGTTAGCGACCCACCCCGCCGCCACGCGTGTTAAGTGAAAGCGTAAAACCACGAAGTACGTTTCCTCCGCTCCGAAAACGTATTCCAGTCTGAAACGTTTTCTTTTCTATTTTTATTTTAAAAACAGATTTTGACCAAATCTTTGACTGGCTTTATCTTTTTAAATATAACTCCAAATGAATTAATTCTTTTTCCTACCTCTCTCAAATATTGCCTAGTTTATTTTAAGATTTATTTGAAAAAAAATTAAAACAACTTTTGGTGCTGTTTTTATTTTGTGTGTTAATTCTTTATATTGCTAAAATAGGATTTTTGAAGAGAGGACAAACTTTCAAAAGTTTTGAAGTACACCCTGACTTACCACACATTGAAGGCAAGCATTCTGAATCCCGGCTTAATATTTTGGTGTGATCGTTGATACATTTTTAACACCACCGCATTTCGAAGGACTTGTTATTTCATGTGATATGATCATATGCATGAGTGCATAATAGTGATTTCCATGCTGTTGGAAATAAACACACTTATGATGATAATCATCCTCATGTGTCTTGCATGCATGCCGGAAAGGAATCCGGGAAAGCCTCTGCCTTGGGTAGGTGTGAGCTTGTCGCCGGCCTCCGTCGGGACGGGTATGTCCGGTATGGCATAGTAAGATATAATGAGTGTTGATTGGATTGGTTGAAGTATATTTGTTATACATGTTATGCAGGAAACTATAAACCTCCTGAGTCGACCGTAGATCGAGTCTTGTTCCAGCAACCCCCACACTTGTTTCGTGCTACCACTTGTCCCTGCCACAGGTAGGGTACGGTTCAGTAATTTGTCAACCCCTTTCGAGCACACACCGTACAGAGGGGCCGGGATGAGGGTACCACGGCCATGGAATAAAGCCAGTCATCCGGTCAGGGGGCATGGGTGTTTCGGTTGTAGCCGAGGGGGTAGCTCCCCCGGTTTTGCGCGCGGAATAAATTTTGTGATCCCATGCTAATCGAGGTTGTAGCCTCCCCACTTAGAGTTTTGCTTGACGGGTGTCGTGGGTGATTCCAGACACCGGTAAGTTAAGCTGGTGTGTGCAAGTCAGGTGTGTTTTCATTTAAAAGACCGTAAGCGGAATTAGTCCCGATGGACTAAAGGAAATCCGTTACTCGTGGGTAAAGAGTACACTCTCTATAGAGATTAAAACCTATTCGAATAGCCGTGTCCATGGTTAAGGATTACAGTCTGGGACGGGTCAAGTGTCGGTCTTAGTGTCGGTCTTCGGAGGTGAAACTATTAACCAGAAATGGAATTACTACTCGTGACTTGTGATATCTATGATTATTATTATTGTTGACTAACCCGTGATATTATTATTATTACCGAGTATCTCTGGGATGGTTCTACCTCCGGGATATTCATTTTGATTATTTCTTTTAAAGCCCCTTTATGTGGTGTCGCTCAGACGCCCGACTGTGGCAATTCTTTTAAAGCCCTTTATGTGGTGTCGCTCAGACGCCCGACTGTGGCAATTCTTTTAAAGCCCTTTATGTGGTGTCGCTCAGACGCCCGACTGTGGCATTTCTTTTAAAGCCCTTTATGTGGTGTCGCTCAGACGCCCGACTGTGGCAATTCTTTTA
>NC_041385.1:826606260-826618224 GCF_002162155.2 Triticum dicoccoides
GACTGTGGCATTTCTTTTAAAGCCCTTTATGTGGTGTCGCTCAGACGCCCGACTGTGGCATTTATTTTAAAGCCCTTTATGTGGTGTCGCTCAGACGCCCGACTGTGGCATTTCTTTTAAAAGCCCTTTATGTTGTGTCGCCCAGACGCGCGACTGTGGCATTTCTTGTTATTTGTTTCATATATTTTAATACTACTATGTAATTGCATTGTTATAAATAACTTGCTTGCATGCATCAGAGTTTTATTTATCTTTTGTGACTGACGTCATGAGCATAAATATTTTCAGCACATCATGGTTATATTATACCTATGTTCATAATGTTTGCGAGTACATTCAAAGTACTCACTGGCTTGTCCCTGGCTATTGTCTTGGCCAGATTTTCTTGCACGGAGAGGAGTGACGCGATGACAGCCCCGGAACCTAAGCAATGGAGATAGCAGCCTCGCGATGATAGGAGTTAACCTGGTCAGCTGTTCCTGTGGGAATTGGAGTCCCATAGACACTAATGATCCACAAACCGCTTCCGCCATCAACCACTAGAAACCATTTGTTGTACTCACAGGCCAGAATGGTCTTGTACTGCATATTTTGTATGTTGCTTGCAATTTCTGTATCAAGTTGGAGCCTCATCAGCTAACAGTAATCCTGGGGCTGATGAGCACGACGGTCTTTTCTGGAAATTTATTACCCGGAAAACCGGTCGCGACACTAACCCTTCGAACTTCTTTTCGAGCTTCCTCACTGCATTGCAGTATCTAGTCATGGCTGGGCTTCGAACGTCCCACTCCTTCATCACCTGATTGACCACCAAATCTGAGTCGCCATAGACCATAGGACGACAGACGCCGAGTGAAACGGCCATGCGCAACCCATACAAGAGTGCTTCATATTCTGCTTCATTGTTGGAGGAATCAAAGTGGATTTGGAGCACATATCTGAGTTTATCTCCTCGGGGGGAAACCAAAATAACCCCAGCACCAGAACCATTTAACATCTTAGAGCCATCAAAGAACATGGTCCAATGCTCCGAGTGAACTTGAGTCGGTTGCTTTTGCTCAATCCACTCGGCAAGGAAATCTGCTATAGCCTGGGACTTAATGGCTTTATTTGCCTCGAATTTGATATCAAGGGGAAGGAGTTCAATCGCCCATTTAGCCACTCGACCAGTTGCATCTCTGTTGTGCAGAATCTCTGACAATGGTGCGTCACTGACGACTGTAATGTCATGATCAGAGAAATAATGAGCAACCTTCTTCATGGTCATGTAGATCCCATATACGAGCTTCTGATAATGAGGATATCTTTGCTTCGATGGGTTCAAAACTTCAGAGAGATAATACACTGGGCGCTGAACTTTGAAGGCTTTCCCTTCTTCTTCCCGCTCGACCGTAAGTACTGTACTGACGACTTGTCCTGTTGCTGCAATATAAAGCAACAGAGGCTCTTTGCTGATTGGAGCAGCAAGCACCGGCTGGGTGGAGAGCAGAGTTTTTAGCTCGGCAAACGCTGCATCAGCTTCTGGAGTCCACTCGAACTTGTCTGCCTTCTTCATCAGTCGGTAAAGGGGCAATGCCTTTTCACCGTGGCGAGAGATGAATCGACTTAACGCGGCCAAGCATCCAGTAAGCTTCTGGACATCGTGCACATGCATAGGGCGTTTCATTCGGAGTATGGTGCCAACTTTTTCTGGGTTAGCATCGATTCCTCATTCTGAAACGAGAAAATCGAGTAACTTTCCGCCAGGTACTCCGAATGTGCACTTTGATGGATTGAGCTTGATATCATACCTCCTGAGATTGGCAAATGTTTCAGCTAGGTCAGTCAACAGGTCGGAACCCTTTCATGACTTGACCACGATATCATCCATGTATGCTTCCACATTCCGACTGATTTGAGTGAGTAAACACTTTTGAATCATTCTCATGAACGTGGCTCCGGCATTCTTGAGGC
Source organism: Triticum dicoccoides (assembly GCF_002162155.2). Lineage (NCBI taxonomy): Eukaryota > Viridiplantae > Streptophyta > Magnoliopsida > Poales > Poaceae > Triticum > Triticum dicoccoides. The sequence continues at coordinate 826,608,214 of NC_041385.1, forward strand.
CGAATGGCATGGTGATATAGCAGAAGCACCCAAATGGAGTGATGAAATCTGTTTTGATTTCGTCAGGTCCATACAGACGGATCTGATGATACCCGGAATAAGCGTCTAAAAAAGACAATCTCTCGCACCCCGCGGTCGAGTCGACAATTTGGTCGATGCGAGGGAGAGGAAAATGATCTTTTGGGCAGGCCCGATTGATATGTTTGAAATCAATGCACATGCGAAGTGAGTTGTCCTTCTTGGGAACCATGACGACATTGGCGAGCCACTCGGAGTGGTATATCTCTCGGATAAACTCTGCTGCAAGGAGTCGAGCCACCTCCTCGCCAATGGCTTTTTTCTTCTGAACGGTGGACCGTCGAAGATGTTCTTTAACAGGTTTCGCTTTTGAGTCGACTCTAAGGCGATGCTCAGCCAGCCCCCTGGGAACACCCGGCATGTCAGCTGGCTTCCATGCAAAAATGTCCCAGTTCTCACGGAGGAACTGGATGAGCGCTTCTTCCTATTTAGAGTCGAGTGTTGTGGAAATATGGGTCGGAGCTACATTGGGGTCGGTCGGGTGGATATGAACTGGCTTCGTCTCCCCAGACGACTGGAACGCTGACTCTGTGGCGGGCTTCTTGGCCCGTAACAAATCACTCGGATCTGCATTTTTCTTGTATCCTTCCAGCTCTACCACTGTTATCTGGTCATCCGCAATCTTTGTGCCTTTCTGGAAACACTCTTCTGCCTTCTTCCGGCTGCCAGTGATAGTGATCACGCCTTTGGGGCTAGGCATCTTTAATTTGAGGTACACATAACATGGTCGAGCCATGAAGCGGGCATAGGCTGGTCTCCCCAAAATAGCGTGGTAGGCGCTTCGGAAATCCACGACTTCAAATGTCAGCTTCTCTTTGCGGAAATGCTTCGAGTCGCCGAACACTACATCCAGAGCTATTTGGCCGAGTGACTCAGCCTTCTTTCCAGGAATGACTCCGTGAAAACTCATGTTGCTGGAACTGAGCCTGGACATCGGAATGCCCATTCCCTTGAGCATCTCTGCATACAGTATATTCAACCCACTACCGCCATCCATCAATACCTTCGTCAGTCGAGTGCCTTCGACGACTGGGTCGACCACCAGCACTTGCCTCCTAGGGGTGGCAATGTGAGTAGGGTGATCAGACTGGTCAAAAGTAATGGGAGTTTGTGACCATCTCAGATAGCTTGGTGTCGCCGGGGCGACCATATTGACCTCACGGTTTATCAATTTCAGTCGACTTTTGCTCTCTACATCAGCAAAAATCATCAGAGTGGAATTGACATGAGGATACCCTTCATCACTTTCCTCCTTGTCCTCGGCCTTGTCCGACTCCTTCTCTTTGTCGTTCAGCTATTTTCCCTGAAACTGCTGGATTAAGAGCCGGCACTGGCGAGTGGTATGCTTCGGGTAGATGAAGTTACCTTCTTCGTCTTTCTTCGTGTGGATATGACACGGCAGATCCATCACGTCATTACCTTCATTATCCTTCACCTTCTTGGGGTTCCAAGATCCTTTGGGCTTCCCTTTGAATTTGCCCTGAGTCACGGCCAGAGCCTCTCCAGGAGCAGCTGGCTCGGCCTTCCGCTTCTGCTTCCGACTGGAGTTTCCTTTCTCCGACTGACTCGGCTTGAACTTGCCACTCTGGAGTCGGTCTTCTTCTTCACCATTGGCGTACTTGGTGGCTATTTCCATCATCGGACTCAGGGTCATATCTCCAGTTTGACCAAACTTCAGGCTCAACTCTCTGTTCTTGACACCATCCTTGAAGGCGCAGACCGCTTGATGGTCCGACACATTCTCTACAGTATGATGCAAAGTGATCCATCTCTGGATGTAATCTCTCAGTGTTTCACTCAACTTTTGCACGCAAACTTGCAGCTCTGTCAATCCGGCCGGTCGCTTGCAAGTTCCCTCGAACGTCCTGACGAACACTCGAGAAAGATCTTCCCAGGTGTAAATGCTTCTAGGAGCTAACTGATTCAACCACGCCCTGGCTGAACCCTCTAGCATAAGTGGCAAATGCTTCATGGCCACCTCATCATTACCGCCACCAATCTGTACAGCCACTCGGTAATCTTCAAGCCAAGTTGCAGGCTTAGACTCTCCGGTGAACTTACTTACTAAGGTCGCCAACCTGAAGTTGGGGGGTATCACTGCAGCTCTGATGGCTCTGCTAAAGCATTCTGGACCTGAAACATGGACTCGGCTGCTTGTGGGAACATCTCTGTCATGGCCACCTCTATGAGCTCTGTTCCGGTCGACCAAACCTTGCACGATGATGGATCTCGCGTCAAAGCCTGGCTCTCTGGGGTCGACTGGAGCTCTCCGCCCAACACTGAGTTGGCGCTTGTCATCTTGCTGCCGATGGGTGTTAGACCCACTTCTCGGGGGAGGAGTGGGCACTCGACGCCTATCATCACGATCAAATCGATCATCATAGTGGTCCCGCCGGCCTTCACGTCCCACGCGCCTCAGAGGCGACCTTGAGCTGTGAGCCGACTGAACAGTATTCGCAGCGACAGATCGACTGTGAATCCTGTTGCGCGACTGTGACACAACTGAATTCTGATCTCCTGCCGCCCGGAGAAAATCTCTGATCTGCATCAAGCCTCTTCCAGCCTCTGACTGGGAGGGCTGAATTGACTCCGCTATACGGGCGGCAGCTGCCAAATTCTGAATCGGGGTTCGATATACCTGAGTCGATTGCGGAAAGAGCTGACGTCGGCTGGAGTCGGGTACTCGTTGACGCGCACGCTCGTCGAGTGCTCGCTGGAGGTTCTCCAGTCGAGTGCGTTCAGCCAAGTTGGCCAAATGCGCCTCTTCCAAGGCACGAGCCTCAGGAGTTTCTCCTGCGATGGGAGTATGCAGGGCATCCATGTTCCGGCGGCGAAGATCTTCTCTTTGCTGAGAAGTGAGCGGCTCGGGCTAATATTCTTCGTGGGCCTGAGCGGGGTCGCCTCCATCGTCCATCCCGTCGGTGCGGGGGAAACCGGGAGGGCTACAAGGCCCATTGACCATCAGGACCTCCTCCGCTGGATCACTGCTGTCGCACTCGGATGCAGTCTCTATGGAGCCAGTCGACATATCGAACAGGCCGTAGAGAGATTCGTCGGGCTCAATTGCCGCGACTTGGGTGGTGGCCGATTGGCGAGCCACTGCGTGTCTCACCCATCACTGAAGCCTCGACCGACCGGAGTGCTTGCGCTGGCGGGAGACAGGGAGGGAAGACAGCACATGAGTCGACCGGTATGGGGTCGACGGCTGCCGCAGCAGGACGTCGCGGACACACGCCCGAAAGTGCGTCGCCCCGCGGACGGGGAGCGCGTCGATGTCGAGTGGTGCCTCCTGGAGCCAAGCGGAGTCGTCGGCGATGAAAGCGAGCGCACCGAGACGGATCTCGGAGCCCTCGACCAGAGCTCCGCCGGAAACCATGATGAAGGCAATCGGACAAATTGCAACTTCTCCAAAAAGTCGCTAAGACACCTGCCCCATGGTGGGCGCCAACAGTCGTGGTTCTAAGTCTGACAGTAGAATGGGAGGTAGGTATGGAGAGGCAAGATCCTAGCTATGGAGTAGTTGTACACACGAGTGTTTAACGAGTTCAGGCCCTTCTCTGAGGAAGTAATAGCCCTACGTCTCGGAGCCCGGAGGCGGTCGACCGATTTATGTGTATATGAGTTACAGGGGTGTGAACCCTTTACACTGAGGAGGGGGTGGCTTATATAGAGTTCGCCAGACCCCTTCGGCCCTCAGTTATGCAGGGTTTAAAGTACATTAAGATAGGGGGTTACTGGTAACGCCCTCATAAAGTGCCATGAAGACTATTAAACCTACTTAATGACAGACCGTTGCGTGCTGAGTGACTTTAGGTCTCCTGGCCGTCGAGTGGTTAGCTTTATGGTCGAGTGGCTACCTTCATCGTCGAGTGTCCTTGAGTTCGTCGAGTGAAGTCCCTCTTGGTCGACTGGAAGGTAGCTTCGTCTAAGGATGTCCTTGGGTATGGTATCCTAGATAGGTCCATGACCCTACCCTAGGTACATAACATCATCAGATACCATTAAATCCTTTGGGATTGTTAGAGATGTTGAAGTTTTGTGTGGGAAGGTTAAATACCCTGCTGATTTTCTTGTTCTTGGTTCCCCACAAGATGTTTTTTGTCCCATTATTTTTGGTAGACCCTTCTTGAATACAGCTAGTGCTAAGATTGATCGTGAAAAAGATACTGTCACAGTTGGTATAGATGGTATGTCTCATGAGTTTAATTTTGCTAAGTTTCGTAGACAACCTCGTGATAGGGAACTACCTAGTAAGGATGATATTATTGGTCTTGCTTCCATTATTGTTCCTCCTACTGATCCATTAGAACAATATTTGCTAGACCATGAAAATGATATGTTTACGAAGGAAAGAAGGGAAATAGATGAATTGTTCCTCAAACAGGAACCTATGCTGAAACATAACCTTCCCATTGAAATTCTTGGGGATCCCCCTCCACCCAAGGGTGATCCCGTTTTTGAACTCAAACCATTACCTGATAATCTTAAGTATGCTTATCTTGATGAAAAGAAAATATATCCTGTTATTATTAGTGCTAACCTTTCAGAGCAAGAAGAAGAAAGATTATTGAAAACTCTGAAGAAGCACCAAGCTGCTATTAGATATACTCTGGATGATCTTAAGGGCGTTAGTCCCACGTTATGCCAACACAAAATTAATATGGAGGATGATGCCAAACCAGTTAAAGATCCTCAACGACGACTAAATCCCAAGATGAAAGAAGTGGTAAGAAAGGAGATACTAAAGCTCCTTGAGGCAGGTATTATTTATCCCGTTGCTGATAGTGAATGGGTAAGCCTTGTCCATTGCATTCCTAAAAAGGGAGGTATTACCGTTGTTCCTAATGATAAAGATGAATTGATCCCGCAAAGAATTATTACAGGTTATAGGATGGAAATTGATTTCCGTAAGTTAAATAAAGCTACTAAGAAAGATCATTACCCTTTACCTTTTATTTATCAAATGTTAGAAAGACTATCCAAACACACACATTTCTGCTTTCTAGATGGTTATTCTGGCTTCTCTCAAATACCTGTGTCCGCGAAGGATCAATCTAAAACTACCTTTACTTGCCCTTTTGGTACTTTTGCTTATAGACGTATGCCTTTTGGTTTATGTAATGCACCTGCTACCTTTCAAAGATGCATGATGGCTATATTCTCTGATTTTTGTGAAAAGATTTGTGAGGTATTCATGGATGATTTCTCCGTTTATGGATCCTCTTTTGATGATTGTTTGAGCAACCTTGATCGAGTTTTGCAGAGATGCGAAGACACTAGTCTCGTCCTGAATTGGGAAAAGTGTCACTTTATGGTTAACGAAGGCATTGTTTTGGGGCACAAGATCTCCGAGAGAGGTATTGAAGTTGATAAAGCCAAAGTTGATGCTATTGAGAAGATGCCATGTCCCAAGGACATAAAAGGTATAAGAAGTTTCCTTGGTCATGCCAGTTTTTATAGGAGGTTCATTAAGGACTTCTCTAAAATCTCTAGGCCTCTAACTAATTTATTGCAAAAAGATATTCCTTTTGTCTTTGATGTTGATTGTGTAGAAGCATTTGAAATACTTAAGAAAGCTTTGATCACTGCACCTATTGTTCAGCCACCTGATTGGAATTTACCTTTTGAAATTATATGTGATGCTAGTGATTATGCTGTAGGTGTTGTTCTAGGGCAAAGAGTTGATAAGAAATTGAATGTTATCCAGTATGCTAGTAAGACTCTTGATACTGCCCAGAGAAACTATGCCACTACTGAAAAAGAGTTCTTAGCAGTTGTGTTTGCATGTGATAAGTTTAGACCTTATATTGTTGATTCCAAAGCTACTATTCACATTGATCATGCTGCTATTAAATATCTTATGGAAAAGAAAGATGCTAAGCCTAGACTCATTAGATGGGTTCTCTTGCCCCAAGAATTTGATTTACACATTATTGATAGAAAGGGAGCTGAGAACCCCGTTGCAGATAACTTGTCTAGGTTAGAGAATGTCCTTGATGACCCACTGCCTATTGATGATAGTTTTCCTAATGAACAATTATCGGTCATTAATGCTTCTCATACAGCTCCTTGGTATGCTGGTTATGCTAATTACATTGTTGCTAAATTTATACCGCCTAGTTTCACATACCAGCAAAAGAAAAAGTTCTTTTATGATTTAAGACATTACTTCTGGGATGACCCACACCTTTATAAAGAAGGAGTAGATGGTGTTATTAGATGTTATGTATCTGAGCATGAACAGGAACAGATTCTACGTAAGTGTCACTCTGAATCTTATGGAGGACACCACGCTAGGGATAGAACTGCACACAAGGTACTACAATCTAGTTTTTATTGTCCTACTCTCTTCAAAGATGCTCGTAAGTTTGTCTTATCTTGTGATGAATGCCAATGAGTAGGTAACATTAGTAGACGTCAAGAAATGCCTATGAATTATTCTCTTGTTATTGAACCATTTGATGTTTGGGGCTTTGATTATATGGGACCTTTTCCTGCCTCTAATAGTTATACACATATTTTAGTTGTTGTTGATTACGTTACTAAGTGGGTAGAAGCTATTCCAACTAGTAGTGTTGATCATAACACTTCTATTAAAATGCTTAAGGAAGTTATTTTTCCGAGGTTTGGAGTCCCTAGATATCTTATGACTGATGATGGTTCACATTTTATTCATGGTGCTTTCCGTAAGATGCTTGCTAAGTATGATGTCAATCATAGAATCGCATCTCATTATCATCCTCAGTCTAGTGGCCAAGTAGAGTTGAGCAATAGAGAGCTCAAATTAATTTTGCAAAAGACTGTCAATAGATCTAGAAAGAATTGGTCCAAAAAACTTGATGATGCATTATGGGCCTATAGAACATCATACAAAAATCCTATGGGTATGTCTCCATATAAGATGGTTTATGGAAAAGCATGTCATTTACCTCTTGAACTTGAACATAAAGCATATTGGGCTATTAAAGAGCTCAATTATGATTTCAAACTTACCGGTGAGAAGAGGTTGTTTGACATTAGCTCACTTGATGAATGGAGAACCCAAGCATATGAGAATGCCAAGCTATTCAAAGAAAAAGTCAAACGCTGGCATGATAAAAGGATACAAAAGCGTGAGTTTAACGTAGGAGATTATGTGTTATTATTCAACTCCCATTTAAGATTTTTTGCAGAAAAACTTCTCTCTAAATGGGAAGGTCCCTATGTTATCGAGGAGGTCTATCGTTCTGGTGCCATAAAAATTAACAACTTCGAAGGCACAAGTCCGAGGGTGGTAAACGGTCAAAGAATTAAACATTATATTTCTGGTAATCCTATCAATGTTGAAACTAATATCATTGAAACCGTAACCCCTGAGGAATACATAAGGGACACTTTCCAGAACGTTCCAAACTCCGAAAAGGAATAGGTATGTGGTACTGTAAATAAACCGACTCCAAAACAACTCCCATGGCAATTTCTATCAGTTTTGGAATATTTAAGAATTTTAGGAAGAAATAAGTAGTCCGAAAGGGACACGAGGCCCCCCCAAGAGTGGAGGGCGCGCCCACCCTTACTGGGTGTGCCCCCTGTCTCGTGGGCACCTCGTGTGCCTCCCGGACTCTGTTTTCTTGCACATTACGTATTTTGGTCGGTAAATATTCATTATATATAGGGATTTTTGCATCTGTGCCCCTAGTTGGGTCACGCTCGATTGATTTGCCCCTAGTTTTTCAACAATTGTGGTTTTGCCCAGCTCACTTCACTCGCCTTGTGTTTTTGCCCTTCCGGGGCGGTTCCGACCAATCACGGTTCGCCACGTGGTGACTGCTCATTGGTCGGAACCGCCCCGGAAGGGCAAAAACACAAGGCGAGTGAAGTGAGCTGGGCAAAACCGCAATTATTGAAAAACTAGGGGCAAACCAGTCGAGCGTGACCCAACTAGGGGCACCAATACAATTGTTCCTTATATATACTCCCGAAGGTTTTGACCACCGTATCACGCAAATATCCTCTGTTTTCGTTTCGAGTTGTTTCTTTTTGAGATTTAGGGCAATATGTCATCTCAGGATTCGGAAGGAGAAAGTTATGTGGCTGATTTCCTCGCAGACCCTAAGGTCTACGGGGACTTGGATCATGATGGTTGGACCTCTGAAGAAGAGGAAGACTATGAGCCTAAAGTAAAGGAGCAAACGAGTTCAGACGAAGACGAAGCCCCATTACCTCAGCCTGGGGACATGCATGTGGAGTTTAAAAAGTCAAGCCTCCCTAATAGAGCAAAGAAGCCAAAGATCGAGTTTATCCCTTTTCGTCTCTTGCAGGAAAATAAGCAGGATTTATGCAAAAGAGTATTAAGCCTTGAGCAGGAGATCGAGGACCTAAAGGAGCAAAATATTGTACTCAAGCGTAAATCGAGGGACAAGCCTATATCATCAACAACTCCTACTTCACCACCTCCGAGGAGATAATCACATGGGTATGGGCACTCCCCTTGGCAACTGCCAAGCTTGGGGGAGATGCCCCGGTATCGTATCACCATCGCACTCCTATCTTTACCATTTTATTTAGTTTGATCCTTTCAGTAGTATCTTGATCTAGTAGATTGAAGTTTTGATATCAAGTAGTTTTGAGTTTTGCTTTGTGATCTCTTTTTGTAATCTAGTCGGTGAGCAATCTATAATAAAGATTAGTGTTGAGTCAAGGGCTTTGCTATGTTGCTATGATCTTGAGAAAGTAGAAAGAATTAAAGAGTCCATATTGATCTTATGGATAGTGATGACTTCACACATAGAAAGTATGAGGCATAAAAATTGTTGAGAGTTGATTGAACGTAGTTTTGGTCATCGTTGCAATTAAGGAAAGAGAGGTTCACATATACATATATTATCTTGGACACCTTTTATGATTGGGAGCACTCATTAGGTATGACATGCTAAAAGAGTTGACGTTGGACAAGGAAGACAATGTAATGGTTTATGTTTTCTCACATCTCAGTTAAAGTATATTGTTATTGACCTTCCAAACATGTTGAGCTTGCCTTTCCCCTCATGCTAGCCAAATTCCTTTCACCAACACTACAAAAAAAAGACACATCCGTAACATTTTGGGCCAAACGAAAAAATTTCCTGTCATACATATGACACTTCTATGACGATAATTGTGACAAAACCCGGTATCATCATAGATGTGGTGGGCTCCTACTTCTATGACAAAAAATCATGACAGAAAATGGGCTTTTCGTCCTGGGCGGGCCGGAGACGCAGCTGCATGACATTCTTTGGGCCGTCCATGATGGATTAAACCGTGGTAGAAGCGAGGGGAAGGAAAATTTCTGGGAGTTGCCTGTTATGGTGGGAGGTCGGGGGCGGAGCAATGCACGTTTCTCTCGTACGTACGCGTGTGTGTGCGAGGCGTTGGCTCTAACTGAAGCCGAGCGAGGTGTTGGGCTCTAACTAAACCCGAGCGATTGCACTGCAGGCTATGCGTTACTGAACCCGAGCGATCGATCGATGGCTATTAACTGAACCCGATGGAGCGATTCCTTTGCTACTGCTGCTAACTGAAGCCGATCGATGCTGCCTCTGGGATGAACAGTGAGCGTTGCGGGGGGGAGGGGGTGGATGAACAGTGAGCGGTGGCGTTGCCTCTAGATGAACAGGAACCCGTGGTGTGGAGGGCTGGATGAACAGTAGACGGTGGAGGGGTGGCAGTGGAGGGGTGGTTGAACAGGACCCCGTGGTGTGGAGGGCTGGATGAACAGTAGACGGTGGAGGGGTGCCCGTGGAGGGGTGGTTGAACAGTAGCCGATGGAGTAGCGCGCGGTGGAGGCTGGATGAACAGGAGCCCGTGGAGGCTGGAGGAGGTCGACGCTAGCCCGTGGAGGCTGGAGGAGGTCAACGGTGGAAATGAACAGTATCCCGTGGAGTCCCGTTTTGCAGTACGCCACACCCCTCC
>NC_041385.1:826618369-826646550 GCF_002162155.2 Triticum dicoccoides
GTCCGTTTTGCGGTACGCCACACCCCTCCCCCCCGTTTCGACCGTAGCGCTCCAACACAAGTCTGTTTCGTCCATTTTGCGGTACGCCACACCCCTCCCGATCAACAGGACCCCCATTTCGACCGTAGGAGGTCCGTTTCCTCCGTTTTGCGGTACGCCAGGCCCCTCCCGATCAATAGGACCCCGTTTCGAATGTGGCCGGTTGAACACAAGGCCGTTTCCTCCGTTGTGCGGTACGGCAGGCCTCGTTTCCATCGCTTGTTCCGTCCAAGCCCTCCCGATAAAGACGACCACGCATTCCGTTCCGACCCAGCCGGTTGGCTCCCACGCGTTCCGTTGCCTCCCGATGAACAGGATGCATTCCGTTGCCTCCCCAAGAACACGACAACGATGCTGTTTCTCTGTTCCGACCCAGCCATGTACGTATGTGCGATAGGCGTTAGAGACCCTGCCCGTATGTACGTACGTGGCCGTATTTTCTTTCTTGCACCCTCGCCGATGTACGTACGTGTACATGCTACGTGCGCGCCTCTACTACGACACGTGGGCGCCTCTACATCCACCAGTATATATGTACGTAGACGTTCGCGACCAGAATGACAACGCTATGTATGCTTCGACCAGGTGGGTCCCGACTGTCAGGCACTTCCTTGCGTGCGATGATGTAGCTGGTGGGTCCCAGCAGTCAGGGGGGCGAATCATTTTTTTGGACGCACTTCCTTGCGTGCGAAGATGTAATTGGTGGGTCCCAGCAGACAGGGGGAAACGTTTATTTTGCTAAATACGGTGGCCCGTTCGATGGGTCCTCGTTGTCAGGTGGAGGAATAATTATTTTGCGCGTAATAAGGAGGCACTTCCTTGCTGCGGTCGTGGACCCAGCTGTCAGCCTCTCCACGTACAGTCCACGTCCAATGGAAGCCATTCCTTGACCACGTTGACCACGCCGCACCGAGAGCACCAGGGCGGTGGACGAGGGCGAGTCCTAGGAAGGGGACGACATGGAGCCGGGGAAGACGCGGCAATGGATGCCCACGCGTAGAGGAGTATGAGGGTTCACTCGTTCGGCTGCGGTGTGAGGCTGTCGTCGCCACAGAATAACAGGGGGTGTGGGTGCATAGAGGGATGGCCTGGCCATCGGTGGGAGTAGTAGGGGGCGGTGAGGCCTCCGCGGCATCACAGCCGTCCACGGGCGGCAGGAGCAGGCGGCACGACCGGCGCTGCTTTGGGCGGCTGGAGCAAGAAGAACAGAGGTTGAAGAAGCACTACGGTCGTTGGATGGACATCGTACGGTCACTGGAGCTAGAATCGTTCATATATTGACTAAAGTTGACAAAGGCCTCCGTCCCAGTCAACTTAGTAGGCCCACAAGTCAGCCTCCCACCAAGGTTGGTCCCAGCTGGCAGGGGGTATTCATTTTTTTTTGTGCGTAATAAGGAGGCACTTCCGGTGGGTCCGAGCTGACAGCGGGGGGGGACGTTTTTACACGAAATACGGTGGCCCATCCTATGGGTCCCAGCAGTCAGGGGGGAACATTTTTTTCGCGAAATACTGGTGACCCGTCCGGTGGGTCCCTGCTGTCAGGTGGAGGAATAATTATTTTCCGCATAATAAGGAGGCACTTCCTTGCGGCTACCGTGGACCTAGCTGTCAGCCTCTCCACGTACAGTACTCTTTCGATGGAAGTCGGTCGTTGACCACATTGACCACGCCGCGCCGAGAGCACCACGGCGGTGGACGACGGCGAGGCCTAGGAAGGGGACGACGAGGAGCCGGGGAAGATGCGGCAGCGGAAGCCCGCGCGGAGAGGAGTACGAGGGTTCACTGGTTCGGCTGCGGTGTGAGGCTGCCGTCGCCGTAGGGCCTGGCCAGCGGTGGGAATAGTAGGGGGCGGTGAGGCCTCCACGGCAGCACAGCCGGCCATGGGAGGCAGGAGCATGCGGCACGACCGGCGCTGCTTTGGGCGACTGGATCAAGAACACCAGAGGTTGAAGAAGCACTACGGCAGTTGGATGGCCATCGTACAGTCACTGGAGCTACAATCGTTCATATTGACTAAAGTTGACAAAGGCCCCCATCCTAGTCAACTTAATAGGTCCAGAAGTCAGCCTCCCACCATGGTGGGTCCCAGCTAGCAGGGAGAGTATTCATTTTTTTGTGCATAATAAGGAGGCACTCCGGTGGGTCCGAGCTGACAACGCGTGGAATGTTTTTTTTCACGAAATACGCAGGCCCGTCCGGTGGGTCCCAGCAGTCAGGGGGGAAACATTTTTTTCGCGAAATAAGGTGGCTTGTCCGGTGGGTCCCTGCTCTCACGTGGAGGAATAATTATTTTGCGCGTAATAAGGAGGCACTTCCTTGCGGCCACCTGGACCCAGCTGTGAGCCTCTCCATGTACAGTACTCTTCCGATGGAAGTCGGTCGTTGACTACGTTGACCACGCCGCGCCGAGAGCACCAGGGCGGTGGTCTGGACGACGGCGAGGCCTAGGAAGGGGACGACGCGGAGCCGGGGAAGACGCAGCAGTGGTAGCCCGCACGAAGAGGAGTACGAGGGTTCACTGGTTCGGCTGCCGTCGCCGCAGAATAACAGTGGGTGTGGGTGGGTAGAGGGATGCCGGGCCAGCGGTGGGAGTAGTACGGGGCGATGATGCCTCCGCGGCATCACAGCCGGCCACGGGAGGCAGGAGCACGCGACACGACCGGCGCTGCTTTGGGCGGCTGGAGCAAGAAGACCAGAGGTTAAAGAAGCACTACGGCCGTTGGATGGACATCATACGATCACTGCAGCTAGAATCGTTTATATTGACTAAGTTGACAAAGCCCTTGGTACGCGTCAACTTAGTAGGCCCATAGCTCGAATTTGGCAGAGAACATATAGCCCATTTGTGATTTGTAAGAATGTACATCCCATTTTTCAATTCTAATGGAATCTACTACAGCCCATTTACGGGTTTGTTAAAAGTACAGCCCAACTTCTAGGTAGGACAACGATTAATAATTTCAAACAACCGCTCAAAACAGAATTCAAAAAAAATCCCATTTTTTATGGGATCCCAAATATTTTTATCCGAAATTTCTAGTCAGGTTAAATATAATTTCAAAATAAAGTTGTATCACGTTAAAATCCAACAAAATATTGCACCCGCAACAAGTAATGAAATTAAAATTTCTATATTCCAAAAATAATATATTTTTTAAACTAATTACGTGTTTGGTGCATAGTAATTGCCCAGTTATTATAATTACATCCCATTTATTATTTCTTAAAGTCCAATTTCTTGTTAAGCCTAATGCATACCTCCTAGGAAACTTTGCAGCCCAGCGGGGCGGATAACAAGTTGACCCGGATATTGTGTACAACTGTCGGCCCAGTTGCATTGCTGATGTTGAAAAAAAAGGCCTCTGTAGTATAGTACAACCTAACATGGTTACTCAGCCCACATTCAGGGACGCCGGAAAGGCCCAAACAAGACTTCTGTACAACTTTTTGAAGTCACTGAGCTCAATTAATAACTTAAGTAAAAAGTTAGATTACAGTGGAACCTAATTAAAAGTTGTCACGAGCAAATAAATAATTCAACGGGTCCCACTTGTGTGTGTGTGTGTGAGAGAGAGAGAGAGAGATAGAGAGAGAGACCGATCGGTCGATGCTCGTAAATACATCTGTCGGTGTCAAAACCGGCGGATCTCGGGTAGGGGGTCCCGAACTGTGCGTCTAGGCGGATGGTAACAGGAGACAAGGGACACGATGTTTTACCCAGGTTCGGGCCCTCTTGATGGAGGTAAAACCCTATGTCCTGCTTGATTAATATTGATGATGTGTGTTACAAGAGTAGATCTACCACGAGATCAAGGAGGCTAAACCCTAGAAGCTAGCCTATGGTATGATTGTTGTTCGTCCTATGGACTAAAGCCATCCGGTTTATATAGACACCGGAGAGGGCTAGGGTTACACAAAGTCGGTTACAATGGTAGGAGATCTACATATCCGTATCGCCAAGCTTGCCTTCCACGCCAAGGAAAGTCCCATCCGGACACGGGATGAAGTCTCCAATCTTGTATCTTCATAGTCTTGGAGTCCGGCCGATCACGATAGTTCGGCTATCCGAACACACCCTAGTCCGGAACTCCCTCGGTAGCCCCTCAACCAGGCTTCAATGACGACGAGTCCGGCGCGCATGTTGTCTTCGGCATTGCAAGGCGGGTTCTTCCTCCGAATAATTTATAGAAGATTGTGAACATCAGGATAGTGTCCGGCTCTGCAAAAATAAATTCCACGTACCACCATAGAGAGAATAATATTACACAAGTTCAATCTGCTGACGTATTTTGTGGCATGATGTCACACCACTACCAAGCCTTTACTCAAATTGTTTTTATTGTTCCACCTCAGCGCATTTAGTGAAGCGGTTTCCTTGGCACGTCTTGTCGAAGCAGAGATCGTGTTCCCCTTATTCCAGGATTCCCATCAATACGGACGTGGGTAACCCAACCGCGCCATTGATTGTGACGCTTGGGGGATAAGCGATTTTTACCAGGCCGGTGGGGACACATGTTTTTGTCCGCCCATATAAGGGGATAAAGATCCAACCCTTTTACCTGCGCCTTCTTCCTCCTTGGCTTATCCATCTCCGCGAACCCGAGCTCCAGCGCCCAAGTCCGCACTTCTCACCTCAACCTTCTCCAACTATGTCCGGAGCAGGAGGCAAGTGGATGGCCTCCTCCATCACGGAGGGGCAGATCCAGAAGCTGCGCGACGCCGGATATTTGTCCAGCAACATCGCGCACCGGCTCCCTGGCGAGGGAGAGCTCATTCCCACCCCTAGGCCCCATGAGAGGGTAGTATTTCTCCCCCATTTCCTCCACGGACTGGGCTTCCCACTTCATCCCTTTGTCCGGGGGCTCATGATCTACTACGTCCTAGATTTTCATGATCTGGCTCCGAATTTCATCCTCAACATCTCAGCGTTTATCGTCGTGTGCGAGGCCTTCCTCTGCATCCAGCCCCACTTCAGCTTGTGGCTCAAGACCTTCAGTGTCAAGCCGAAGGTTGTGAAGGGCAGCCAAACGGAGTGCGGAGGCGCCATGGTTGGCAGGATGTCCCACGTTACTTGGCTGGAGGGCACTTTCGTGGAAACCATCAAGGGGTGGCAATCGGGGTGGTTCTACATCACCGAGCCGCGTGACCCTAATTGGGCAGCGGCCCCCGAATTCAGATCCGGCATCCCTACACGGCTCACCTCCTGGAAAGAGAGTGGCCGGATCTGGGGGGATTCGGAGGAGCTGACCGGACTCCAAGCCTGTATCTAGAAGCTGGTGGACAAGAAGCTCAAGCTTGTCAACGTAGTCCAGGTCATGCTCATCCGCCGGATTCTCCCGTGCCAACGACGGGGCTTCAACATGTGGGAGTTCGATCCGGCTCAGCACCAGACTCTGAGCGGGATCTTCGACACTACGTACGAAGATGTCTGGAAGGTGTTGTTCAAGGGCGCCGAGGCTCCCGCATCCGCTACCGAAGATCGCGAATTCCGCTCGCAGCGTCCAGCTGACGAGGTAAGTGATTTTGCCACTTGTTTTCCATAGTTTGACTCTATGCGGGATCTTAACTCCCTTTACCTTTGACAGGACTGGCTGGCGAAGGCCGAACGGACTATCTGTCCGGCCCCATTGCCAGAGGACCCAGCTGACGCCCGCCTAATGGGGCTGCTGGTTCCGGCACCCCACGTGGTGCCGGAGAAGAAGGCCAAGAAGAAGGCCACGGGGACTCGGAAGAGTTCCCGTTTTCAGGTGCTATCGGATGATGAATCCGAGGCCGACTCCTCCCACCAAGGCGAGGAGGATAAGAAGAAAGCCTCTTCCCCAGCGGGGGGAGGGAAAAAAAGGAAGGCCTCCCCAACAAGGGAGGCCGAAGGGTCCAAGAAGGGAAAAACTCTTCCCCCGGACTGTTCTGCCAATGCCAGTGACGACGACGAGGACTGGCCTCCAAGGTCCAAGCCCCTGGCGAGATCGTAAGTATCCGGACTCCCGAATAACTTCAAGGTTTTTCCTTTTCGCCACATAATGTCTTTCTAATGCCGCATACAACCCTGCAGTCCGCCCAAGGATGATCTTACCGCTTCGTCGAGCGGGTCCTTAGGTGCGTCGGATATGGATTCTCTTCCGACTGCCTCCACTCCTCGTGATGCGAACGATGCCGAGGTGGGATCCCAGGAAGGGACCCACCAGGAGGAGGAGGCCCCGGAGATGTCGCAGGACAACCTCCCGGACTTTGCACCGGACTCGGCCCCGGAACCCACAGTGGCTCCGGAGTCCGGCGGGCGACCCCTTCGTAAGAAGGGCAAGACCATGATGCCGGCAGCCTCCGTCCAACCGGAGGCGCCGGATAACTTGCTGGAGGTGCTCAATGGCGCCTCCATTGAAGAGGAACACCGCACTATTATGAGTGCGGTGATTCAGAAGGTTCAGCTCGCCAAGAGCGGGCTGACCGAAGCCTGCAGCAGCCTTCTAACAGGCTTTGAGGTAAGAATTTTTATATATGTAAAATAGTACCGCATAGACAGTAGCCCCTGATGCTCGGTTCGGTGTTCGGAAAGAAAAGCCGGACTGAGGATCTTAACAAGATATACGCAGGAGTCATAAAAAATATGTCAATATGGGTTTGCAGGCTACGCTGCTGACCTCTGCCGCACTGACTGCGGAGGTCAATACTTTGAAGGAAAGCCTCGAGCGGTCCGAGAACGAGCTCGGACATGCCAAGAAGCAGCTCGAGGACAAGGAAGGTGAGCGACACCTTATTAGAATTGTACCTTAGAGAAAAGGATTTTGGTTGCAAAAAGAATGACAAGGATAACGTGGGTATTGCAGGGGCCACTAACGAGGTGGCGACCCTGAAAGAGGCGGTGGCCGCGGCCGAACGCAATGCGGCCGCGGAGCGCACCGAGCGAGAGAAGCAGGAGGCGCGGGTGGCGGAGGTACAGCAAGAGCTCCAGGATCTCGTGAAAAAACATGAGAGCCTGGAGCGTGACTCGAAGACTCGAGAGTCTGAGCTTGCAACGGCTCTTGAGAGTGCCAAAGCCGCTAAGGCCGAAGCCTACAAGGCCCTCCAGGAGATTGAGGCAGTGAAGAAAATAGCAGTGGGTAAGGCATTTTTCATGCAAAGTAAGCATGTGAGTGTTAATTACCCGAATTCGGAGCTCTCCAGGAGCGTTCGCAGATCTTCCTCGCAGCGTGTCCGATGCTGCCGCATTCTACCGGGCCGAGGAGGGGAGCTCGACGGAGAAGGTCTTCTGGTCTCAGTATGCTGAGGCCGGACATTCGGTGCCCCTTAGCGACCAGCTGAAGAAGCTGGTCGAGCTCCACAAGGCGGTCGAACAGGCCATGAAGGGCCTCATAGTTCGGCTGTGGCCTAAGGAGGCCATGCCTGGGAGCTACTTAGGCCTGGTGCGGCGGTTGGTGGATGCGTGCCCGTGGGTTGAAGTCATCAAGCACTCCGCCTGTATTGAGGGTGCCCGTCGGGCCCTTGCCCGCGCAAATGTGCACTGGGGCAAGATGGATGCCCAGAAGCTTGTGACGGACCCGCCACCAGAGGGCAAGGAGCATCGCACGCCCGAGATGTATTATAAGAGTGTGCTGAAGGGCGCCCGCACTATTGCGGGGGAGTGCTCCAAAGATGTAATTTTTGAGTAGACTCGCATTTTGTTATCATGTGCGCTGAAAACTTAGTTCATATGCGCTAAGCAATGCTTGTTAATTTAAAATATTACCTTCTGTGCGGCTGTTTATCAAATCTGAGAGATGGCAAGTCGTCGGCTTCAGCCCCCATGCCACGAGTGCTGGGGTGTTCGGGATAAACTTGAGCACTCTTGTTCCCATTTTTGGGTCCATCTAGGGAGGCGCTCAACACAGCGAACAAGGCAACCGGACTTATAATGCTTGAACACTCTCACTTAGCCATAGAATTCTATAATTTTAAATTTCGGCGAAGCCCCTGGTCTTCGGAAGGCCGAATTTGGGGCGCTATCCATGCCTGGGCCGGACAAGATCCGGCTCCTCGCTCTAAGCGGCATAAGTCTTTAAGGACTCGCAAAAAACCTCTCAAACAGCGACCGGCTCTCGCCTCATCATGACGGTCAGTTTTAGCTTTCTCCACTGAGGCATTAACCCAGCTCAACTGGGGCGCAATCGCAGTGGTTCTCCTAGTGCTACCTCAGCCGATACAACGGAACGTAAGGTACCAAAACATGGGAGCCGGGCAAACCTAACTATTGACCCAAGACATGATTCGGAGCCGATGCATATAGTGCTATAAGTTCGGGGTCCCGCACTTGTGAAAGTGTTCGGACTTATCACACCATGATGCGGGAAACATAAGCCCCTGGTGTATTTTAGCCGTACCAAAGTGTACGGATGCAACATGCCGTAAATGAACGTATGTATAAAAAAGAAATGCAATTATAAGCAAAAAGGTGCTGCATTGTTTATTCAAGAAAGACTGTTGTAAGTGCAGAATGATACAAATGGTGCGATAAGCAAGGGATGGGACTGTTAAACATGTCCCCCTCCAGGGGTAGGCTGCCGAATGGTGCGTAAAACAGATTTAATGCTCGTAATGGAGACCACCTGGATATTCGTTGTAGCCTTTATCCTTCCCTGGCTGTTGCGTCGTGAGTTCGGCAGGTCTGCTACCGGACAGGGCCTCTGACGAACGGAGTCCTGTGGGTAAAAAAGGAAAAAGAAAAGAAAAAAGAACAACACACTTGAGAGCCCCTGGTGTGGTTGAGCCGCAATCTGGGCCTATCGTGGCTGTGCCCCTCTCCCCATGCCCATGTTATCTTCAAAGCGTAATGGTGTACGCGGAGGACCTGTCTTGACGTTTTACAGGGGCTGGGGTTTGGGCCGCACTGCTACGCGTGCTCGGAACGTGCCAGGTGGTCTTGTTGTATGTTACTCCGGGCGCGCTTAGCTGTGTCCGGCCGTTTAATGGCCGGACTCGAGAATTGCCTTAAGAGGCTGCATTGTACTTCTGCCGCGAGAGCCGCTGTATGTTCCTTCGTGCGGAGAGAACGTTCAGTGTTTCCTTGACCGTGATAACTCCTCGAGGGCCTGGCATCTTGAGCTTGAGGTATGCGTAGTGCGGCACCGCGTTGAACTTTGCAAACGCGGTACGTCCGAGCAGGGCATGATAGCCGCTGCGGAACGGAACTATGTCGAAGATTAACTCCTCGCTTCGGAAGTTATCCGGGGATCCGAAGACCACTTCCAGTGTAACTGAGCCTGTACAATTGGCTTCTACACTTGGTATGACGCCTTTAAAGGTTGTCTTGGTTGGTTTAATCCTTGAGGGGTCTATGCCCATTTTGCGCACTGTATCCTGATAAAGCAGGTTCAGGCTGCTGCCGCCGTCCATCAGGACTCTGGTGAGGTGAAACCCGTCGACGATTGGGTCTAAAACCAATGCGGCGAATCCGCCGTGGCGGATGCTGGTGGGGTGGTCCCTTCGGTCAAAAGTGATCGGGCAGGAGGACCATGGATTGAACTTCGGGGCAACTGGCTCCATCGCGTATACATCCCTTAGCGCACGCTTCCGCTCCCTTTTGGGTATGTGCGTTGCGTATATCATGTTCACCGTCCGCACCTGTGGGGGGAAACCCTTCTGTCCTCTATTGTTCGGCGGTCGGGTCTCCTCCTCGTCATCGCTATGCAGCCCCTTGTCATTGTTCTCGGCAATTAACTTGCCTGCCTGCTTGAATACCCAACAGTCCCTATTGGTGTGGTTAGCTGGCTTTTTGGGGCTGCCGTGTATCT
Source organism: Triticum dicoccoides (assembly GCF_002162155.2). NCBI lineage: Eukaryota > Viridiplantae > Streptophyta > Magnoliopsida > Poales > Poaceae > Triticum > Triticum dicoccoides. Next base: position 826,628,173 of record NC_041385.1, read on the forward strand.
GGCACAAGCGGTCGAGTATTCGGTCCAAATTGGACGGACCCGGAGTAGTTCTTTTGAATCCGGCATTGACTGCCGTATCCTCACTATTGTCGCCGTTAATGCGGCGTTTGTTTTTGTTACGACGCGACCTGCCACTGCGGTCCTTGATGTCCGGACTGCCAGAATTTTTGCTGAGGTTGTTGCTGCGTGCTAGCCAGCTGTCCTCACCCGCGCAGAAGCGGGTCATGAGTGATGTGAGGGCTGCCATGGATTTCGGCTTTTCCTGTCCCAGGTGCCGGGCAAGCCACTCGTCGCGGATATTATGCTTGAAGGCCGCGAGGGCCTCCGCATCCGGATAGTTGACGATTTGGTTTTTCTTGGTTAAGAACCGTGTCCAGAATTGTCTGGCCGATTCGTCTGGCTGCTGAATTATGTGGCTTAGGTCATCAGCGTCTGGTGGTCGCACATACGTGCCTTGGAAGTTATCGAGGAATGCGGCTTCCAGGTCTTCCCAACTCCCAATTGACTCTGCTGGCAAGCTGTTAAGCCAATGTCGGGCTGGTCCTTTAAGCTTGAGGGGGAGATATTTGATGGCGTGAAGATCGTCACCACGGGTCATGTGGATGTGAAGGAGATAGTCTTCGATCCAAACCGCGGGGTCTGTTGTGCCATCGTAAGATTCAATATTCACGGGTTTAAACCCTTGGGGGATTTGATGATCCATTACTTCATCTGTGAAACATAGTGGGTGTGCAGCGCCTCTGTGCTGGGTGATATCACGACGGAGCTCAAAAGAGCTTTGTCTATTTTGTTCGGCCCGGCCGGACTTACTGTGTCCGGCGCGACGGTTGTCGTCACGTATCGTGGGGCGCCCACGCGATCCATAGATCGATCTTGATTGTCTTGCCTTATCCTCCAATATATCTCGCAAGTCCGGAGCGTTCCCCTGTGGACTTGTGCTTTTCGAGCGATGCCGGGGTACGGGTCTAGTGAAGGGCCTAGAGGCCTCTCTGTCGCGACCACGGGGTGGTCGGTCAGCCGTATTGCCTCCTGGTGATGCGGGTTCATACGCCTCCTGCTCTAATCGGGGGAGCAGCTTGCATTTAGGGTAGCTTTTGGAGGGGCGTTCAAGCTCATGCTCTTCGGCCGCGAGGACTTCGGTCCATCTGTCGGCTAGCAGATCTTGATCAGCTCTAAGCTGTTGCTGCTTTTTCTTGAGGTTGTTCGCCGTGGCCATAAGCCTGCGTTTAAAACGCTCTTGTTCGACGGGATCCTCAGGCACGACGAATTCATCGTCGTCGAGGCTTGCCTCGTCTCCGGAGGGAGGCATATAATCCTCTACCTCTTCTTCTGCCGCTCTCTCATGAGGGCTGGCGTCTCCGTCCTCCTGCGCTGCATCTTGCTGGAGTGGGTTGTCTTCGGCACTGTCCGATGTATTATTATCTCCGGTGCCGGAGTCTTCATTCTTGCTGTGGCAGGATTTAGAGCGGCGCCGCTAACGCCGACGCTTGGGCTGCTTCTTGGAGGGGTCATCCTCCGCTGTTCCTTCGCCATTCCCATCTTTTGGGATATCCACCATGTATATGTCATATGATGAGGTGGCTTTCCAGTGCCCAGTAGGCGCTGGTTCTTGGTCGTCTCCGGCATCGTCGTCCATACCGTCGATGTCTTCGGAGTCATAGTCTAGCATGTCGGTTAGATCGTCGACAGCGGCTACCAAGTGGGTGGTGGGTGGGCTTTGAATTTCTTCGTCGTCCGCATCCCAACTGTCCTGACCGCAGTCCGGCCAGGGCTCTCCTGATAACGAGATATACTTTAGCGAACTCAAGATGTCGCCAAAAGGTGAGTGTTGAAAGATGTCCGCTGCGGTGAACTCCATGATCGGCGCCCAATCGGATTCGATCGGAGGGGGCGCGGGAGGTTCGGAGTCCGGCGAGGAGTCCGGCACCTCGGAGTCACGAGCTTTATGAGGGACAAGGTCAGTGTTCGGCTCTATCGCCGTAGAGGTTGCAGCCCCCGAGGCAGTGTCTAGCCATCCGTCCTCGATCTGCGCAGCCGGCTCCGAATTGAAGATCGGAGCGGGTTCGAGTGCGGCCTCCAGGGTACTATCCGGCTGCAGAGCTAAATCATGCTCGCCGTGACAGTGCGGCACGCTCGGCTGTGGCTCGAATCCATCGAGGATCAAGTCCCCGCGGATGTCAGCCGTGAAGTTCAAACTTCCAAGTCTGACCTGACGGCCAGGGGCGTAGCTTTCAATCTGCTCCAGACAGCCAAGCGAATTGGCCCGCAGTGCAAAGTTGCCGAATACGAAGATCTGTCCGGCGAGGAAGGTCTCACCCTGGACTGCGTCGTTGATGATGATCGAAGAAGCCATCGAGCCTATCGGTGACGACACAGAGGAACTCTCAATGAAAGCACCAATGTCGGTGTCAAAACCGGCGGATCTCGGGTAGGGCGTCCCGAACTGTGTGTCTAGGCGGATGGTAACAGGAGACAAGGGACACGATGTTTTACCCAGGTTCGGGCCCTCTTGATGGAGGTAAAACCCTACGTCCTACTTGATTAATATTGATGATGTGTGTTACAAGAGTAGATCTACCACGAGATCAAGGAGGCTAAACCCTAGAAGCTAGCCTATGGTATGATTGTTGTTCGTCCTATGGACTAAAGCCATCCGGTTTATATAGACACCGGAGAGGGATAGGGTTACACAGAGTCGGTTACAATGGTAGGAGATCTACATATCCGTATCGCCAAGCTTGCCTTCCACGCCAAGGAAAGTCCCATCCGGACACGGGACGAAGTCTTCAATCTTGTATCTTCATAGTCTTGGAGTCCGGCCGATCACGATAGTTCGGCTATCCGGACACCCCCTAGTCCGGAACTCCCTCAACATCTTTCAGCCATATGCATTGCTGATGCTCAGTAAAAACTTATATAGTTGACACAATCATATAGAACATCATAGCACACTGAACTTGCATACAAAAATTTCATGCAGGCGGCACAATCAGGATGGAAGCAGTGGATCGCTACAGGAAGGGCTATGTTGAAACCAACGAAGTCGTACATAACGGTTCATCATCTTTATAAATGACGGGGAAATATCTTGAATGTTGTGCAAAGAAAATAGACAGACAACACAATAAGTTCTGCTAGCACATTAAGTTGACGTACAGCCCTTTCTAAAAAATTTCAGGTACAAAATTAGAATAGGTCACAATCAAATGTACTGGCATATCAGTGCTTCAGACCCATAGCTCGGATTTAACTACTACTATCTGACAAGATTCAGTTGTTACCTCAAATTAGAGCACATCCAGGCAGCCAGCCCTGCCTCTTCTCCCAAAGAAGCAGTGGCCTCCGCCGCGCGATGGAGTAGGCCATATGCCATCCATCATTCCGAGCAACACGGGGAAAGTCTGATGTTGACTCCTGTAATGGACGTCGTCGACGGACCCTGGCACCAGCGGGGGCGGCAGGACTTCGATTGATGGATTGACCACTTCTTCGACATGCACGAACACTCGATATAGGTACATCCCTAACATGGTCCGCGGCGGCCTTGGTGGAGACGAATAGTACAACCCCGGTTCCTGCACCGGTATCTCAACACCAATCACCTTCGGTATGGTGGACGGCTTCTTCATCCATGCCATAACCGTCAGAGCCTAGCTTTCTGGAGGAACAAACATACTTACAAGCTCACCTCCAAGGTTGTTGATAAGCTCGTTCATGGACTCACTGTTCCAAGCATGTCGAGGCATGCCGTGGAAGGTAAGCTTTGTTAAAAACTCAAGCTCAGAGGGCACTGAGCCCCATCCTGGGTGCCACCGATCAAAGCTCACTAGCGCACCATCGTAGAACAAACGCCGGGAAGATTCGAACACATGACTGCAGTCTAAAGTTGTTCGGAACCTGACGAAGAAATCAGCCGGTGGCGGACAGACTTCGACGAGCAAGTCACTTATTTGGATGCCGTGCGCAATGCCAAGAGCTTTGACAAGGTCGTCCGGCGAGACGGGAGACCGGTCGCCGTTAATGGTTACCATCAGCACTTTGCTGGCAAACTGGTCGTCAAGCACCGCCATGCCACTGTTGAGCGACAGCACGCAGCGACCGAAGGCAGGATGGACCTCAGGATCTCCAGCTCGGAGATCCGCGTTGACCGGCGACATGATAGTGCGCTTGAGTACAGGGAGTACAAGAGGGGGATTTGGGGGGACTGGAGTAGGAATCGAGATTCCAGAGGTGGGGGAGGGGCGGGAGACTGGGGATGAAAAGGTAGCATGAATTTCGATCACGCGCCAATATGCTCTCGGCACGCAAGCGCACGAAAACACCGGTGGCGCCCACATGTCGGCCTAAGAGTCCTTATTCTTTCTTTTTTGGGGAGCCCGACCTTTTTTCAGGATCTTTTGAGAGCCCGGCCCGAGAGTCATAATTGACTTGTTTAGCATTGCGTTACTACTCGGCCCATATTCAACGACACCTCACTGGCCCAAACAAGTGTACATCATCGAAAAGACAATGAGCTCAAATCATATAACTTGAAAAAAGGAGATATACTCTGAACACTGGAGAATGGTGATGCCCTCATTTAGCCCACCAGTAGTTCAAGACAATAAACAGTTCGAAAAAATGATATATATAACATTCAAACACCGACTAGTGACTACTACTGACATAAACAGCAAGACATGATAGTTCATAAGAAGTCTTGCTACACCACCAAAACGTACCCATCTGCAGCGCTTAGACTCTCGTGATCCAGACGAGAATGACATTCTAAACAGAAGCAACTATTACATAGAAAGAGTGACATAGGCGAGGATGACCAAATGACAAGGAATATGCATAACAAAAGAAAGAACTACCCATCCAGAACCAGTAGCAAAGACAACAAAGTCATTCGAATAGATGATCCAACACCATCATAATTTGCAGCCCCGCTTCAGCGACCAGTGATCCGGAGACACCAGTACTCCACCCTTTCGATGCAAGAGCCCAATTACCTATCAACCTGAAGGCTTGAACCACATCACTAACTGTCGTAATTGAGACATCCAAGGATCAAAGTTAATCCGGATACCTTTGTCGTTCCCACCTTATTTTGGCTGTAGGTTGTATCGTTGACAATCAGGGGAGTATGCTCCCGAACTCCTAGGGCTCACCGTGTAGACACCGTTTTCCATAGCAAACAGAGCCTCTCTGCCATCAAGGTCCTTGCAAACGGTGATCTCCTGGTTACTCGGATAATTGAGTCCGAGAAACAAAGAGTGTGAACCAAGGCTGTTTACCCGCCTCCAACTAAAAAATCCTAAAGGCCCCAACAAGCTGGTATCCTGCTCATAGACGTAACAGTCACTGTCCGGATACTCACGTATTACATGGTGCTTGTATACGGTGGGGTTTTTGCAATATAACTTTTCCGGCTCATGTGTCCGAATGATCATCAGTCTTTTGTCGTCGTCTGATCGAGCGAGGAACTAGTTGTGCTTCCCTGTTTTTGGCAAAGGTGGTGTAATTACAAAGGGCAGTAACTGTAGGGACACTGCATCATATCAAAAAGGACAGGTGTTGTTAATGTAAGATCAGCATTGTTCAGAGTATGAGTAGGATAATGCAAGAAACAGCATTGATATGTCCCTGTTGGAACTGGGAGGAAAATACAGGGAAATGTATACTGGGTTCGAAAATATAGAATTGCCATGCATGGTTATACTCATGTTATCTCGCAATCGATTCTTCACAGGAAACTACCATGTCATGCATGTTATGTAATCATGTTCTGTCCTCACAAACAAATTCTTCAAGACTAACATGCATTGTTATATACTCGTGTTCTGTGGGCAAAAATTTTGTGAGGATATTATTCTAGCCATTGATTGCTGAAGGGCGAATATAGGTATGTACACATGGTAAGCATTGTAGGATTTCACTACTTCCAAATATAGAGTTCTCCATATGCACATTTACTTCTCTAATGTATGGTTAGATGAAACCAACAGTGTGGTGCATGTTTCTACATCATGAAAATGAGGAAACTAACATGGCCATTGATACACACTCATATTTAGTAGTAGTATATATATTACTGTAAAATAAGGATAATATCCATATATTCCTAACTATTTGATTATTCAGGGTACAAATTGGCTGTAATGACATGGTCACAATCGCATGAATTAACTCATTCCAAATATAGCTGATTTACGGCGTCCCTAATATATTGCCATAGTTCTACTCAAATTCTGCTCAAACAGGGATATGCCAATCATCACAAAAAGTTCAAGCAGTGTCATGGCGTCATCATTAACATGAGACAGAAACAACTTACACGCGCCGTCCCAGCAATACGTGGTGCCATCTGCTTTGTCGATCGCGTAGATGATGTCCTTGTGTTCAATAGCATCACAGAAGTGTGTATCAGCTTTGACGATGATCCACTGCGAGCCGAGTTGTCTCCAGCTAAAAAAGGCACCGGCGTAAAGATAGGCGAGTCCGCGGTCAAACAAGGCAATTAGCTTGGAGTCTGCGTAATTCGCATGTCGTGTGGGTACTTGGCAGATTACAATCTTCTGCAAAACAAGGTCCGTCCAACTGACGTAGTAATCTAGATGACTTGGACCGCGATGGTAATACTCTATATAATCCAACGGAGGAAGGATAATCTCATGGGAGGTATGGAAGTTCACGAGCACCAACTTTTTACCGTCTTCTCTGAAGGCAGCCATCCAGTGGGAGTTCATGCCGACCCAATACATACCTGCCAAGAAGTTTCGGGCGATGGTGATCGGATCGATGTCGAGGGAAATGATGTACAGCGACACACTACATACATGCAAAGAAGTTTCGGATAATGGAGATCGGATTGAATTCGAGGGGCATCATGCACGCCTCCGTATCATGGTGAGCCGATCTCGCAAGACCAGATAGCAGCAAGCAGGGTGTCTTGAAAAGCTTAGGCCTCGCTTCGACGATGGCCGTGTGCATGTCCCTCGAGCATGCAGCCAGCCGCAGGGCGGTCAACATATCCATACACGAACAACAGAGGTCGAGGATGTCACTGGAGAGATTGCTTAAATCGCGGCTCATATGGATGTTGCGCGGTTCGCGTTCGGCCATGGTGGAGTTTGGAAGGGGGCTTGATTTACGGGGGAGAAGGATGTCGGTGCTGGAGCGGCTAGCGAGGGAATAGTGGTACTGGGGAAGGCGAGTGAGGCGACGGTACATGGGGGCACAGTGAGATGGAGACAGAGACGGAGACGGAGATGGAGATGGAGATGGAGTGGTGCTATGGGAGCGGAGAGGGAGACGAGGCGAGGCACCAATGTGCTGTACAGCGGCGGTGACAGACTGCACAGTGCACAGGGTGAGGCTGACTTTGGTAACCCGAACACGCCGCCTCGCCTGGACCAGTGTCAGGCGTAGGGTGTTGTCACTTCACTGTGAGGACCGGATAAATAGTATTTTGACCATCAAGTGTACCACAGTTGTACTACTACTACTACTACTAGTAGTAGGAACATGAGTACTCCAGTATTGTATAGCGGAAATAGGTCTCCCGTGCTAGCATGCCTCTTCACTTCATCGTTCAGGTATCATCCATATTGCGAGCAGAACCAAATTCTCGTGCATGCCCAATCAACACCCTGCCGCGATGCATGCAGTGGTTGTTCTGGTGCATCAAGGACGGCATGCAGATCGTTCCACACTTGAGAAGAGGAAAAATGGAAAGGTAGAACGCAGCAGGAGAGGAAGGGAACGCTGGCTAACGAGGCTGGGAGGGGATCGAGCAGGAAGTTAATGCTCCACGCCTAAAGGTTTTGGGAAAACCTGATTTTCATAAGGCTGGCCATAGTGGGGGTAACATAACTAGTATCATGTACTTGGGACTCGCAAACATGCTTATGTGGCAAACAATTAAAGAAGAGAGAGAGGATAGTAGTAACATAGGTAGATACCATAACATAATAAATGTTATGCTACTATGTGCCATGCATGGCAATAAATAAGATCATCTATGATACTACTTTATGATACTATGCACTATATATATAGTATCATACACTAGTATCATATGCATGATACTAGTATATGTTACTCTCCACTATGACCAGCCTAAGGTGACTTATACTCACCTAAACGGAGGGAGTATTCCTTAACCAGAGAATGTTGTGTCTCCCACTCACGCGCTCAAAAAAAAAGCTACAACACATTTTTTATCTGTTTGCATAGGTCCCACCTATCAGGAAGGATGGGCACGTACACGAACAGGTACTACTCCTCAGTCTACCCGCATAGCCTTTTCGTTTAGTCTACCTAGTCGTCTAATCAACTGCCTGCACGCCACTTCTCCCATTTACTTCTCCATCGGGAACCGATTCGCCTCGGCTTCTTCACCTCCCCTTCGTCTTCATTTGCATCCAAACCCCACAGTGTTCACATTGTTTTAACCTCTTTAAATAATCATCTACTACTTCAGTTAGACTAGCCATCTAATCCTAATTCTCCAAACCATAGCCCTCCATTCCAACGGTTCCAAATGGTGAAAGAGATCGAGATGCAGGTTTTTAGCGTCCAACATGTCCTCGTCGAAGGCTCGATGCGCATAGTTGCCACCGTCACCGTCCACCCAAGGGTTGTTCGGCAGTGGATCAACAATGTATCCAACTCCCTCAAAAAGGTAGAGACAAGGGTCATCGGTCTCGACGCAGAGTACATGGAGCGTGCCCCTGGGAAGATCCAGCGCGCCGCCGTCCTTCAGCTGTGCCTCGAAGATGATGTTTTGGTGTACCACATCATACACTCGCCCTCCATACCAGGTGAGCTTCACGATTTATTGTCTCGGGAGGACGTATACTTCTGTGTGGCATCCATCGAAGGGGACAAACAGAAGTTGGAGCCATACAACCTTGATTTGAAAAGCATCGCTGACCTACAAACCAGAATCAAAATTCCTGTAGAAGATTGTGCTAAACAGACACCATCCCTATTCGACGTAGCAAATTTTGTGCTCGGTACAAATCTTCAGAAGGGTGACGAGACGGTGGCATTAAGGTCGTCTGGATGGGAGAATTATCCCTTGACGTACGAGCGGATAAAATATGCTGCCCTTGATGCCCGTGTGAGTTTCGAGATAGTTGCAAGGTCCAAAGAGCTTGTTGCGATGCCGTCTCCCACAGAGAATGAGAACAAGAAGAAGAAGAAGAGGAAGAAGATGAAGAAGAAGAAGAAGAAGAAGAAGAAGAAGAAGAAGAAGAAGAAGAAGAAGAAGAAGAAGAAGAAGAAGAAGAAGAAGAAGAAGAAGAAGAAGAAGAAGAAGAAGAAGAAGAAGAAGAAGAAGAAAATGTTGCACCAGCAGGAGGGCATTATGGGTGGATGAACTATTTCCTCTCTTGTAAAAAAAATTATTCCCTCTCGGTGTATATTGATATAGATGGACTATTTCGATGGTGTGTATGTCTTTGGAACAGAGTAGTAGCGTGGGTCCGCTTGACTATAAGGAATTATTTATCCGCATATATAGCTTTCTCTGCTACTCCTTCTAGTGATCGGTATACAGTGCATGTGTCTGTAGACATGACAGCTTGTCCATGGGAGTTCAACTATGGCGACCATCACGTTTCATCTCGCGATTCCCACGATGCCTCTCCAACCCACGGCACCACGCCCCCCGACGTGCGCCTCACCCCTCTCGGCCGCACCGCCCCTCTGCCTTTGTGTGCATGACATGTGGGCCACCTAAAATGCGGTGAGCATCAAGTTTCTACCACAGCCACCCGCGATTCCCATGACGCCGCTCGAATCCATGAAATCACATGTCCCCCGACCTGCGGCTCACCCCTCTTGGCCCCACTGCCCCTCTACCTTCCGGAGCATTACATGTGGACCAGTCACCTATCGGGTCCACATGTTATTGACTCAAAGGTAGGTGTAGTAAGGCGCTGAAGCTCAGTCCCGACGGCCCTGAGAGGGAAATGTAACTCCTGCGCCAGGGCTTGTGGTGCTCCCGCAGCACAAACTTGTGCCAAACTCGAGATTTGTTTCGTTACTATACATGCATGATTTAATGGACATTGTAATCTCAACATGTGATGGGGAGCTCTAAATTTGAATTTGAAACTTATAAAACGAAAAGATTCAAAACAAATAAACTGGGAGAGAGGGAGTATATCGTAGGATGTGTCCCATACAAAATAAGTCCCCTGGTTTATCACCGCGAAGATGCGGTTAGAAAGGAGCACAGCGTCTTCCTACTCTACGGCAACAAATCAGCCGCAGACAGCATGGTCCGCCTTTGACCCCATGTGCAAGGTCCGTGCTATCTTTTATTCAATCTCACCGTAGTTCCATCGTAGCAATTCATGCGGTGGCCCGTTGCATGGCTGATCCCAATGTTGGACAAAGGTTCTACGGGAACGGTGTCACCGTTGTAAATGTTGTGCAAATTGATGTTGGTACCCTCCCGTACATATATATATGCAAGCCAATCTCCACTCGCACCGAGCCTAGCCTGTGAAACAGTGGGCAGGGGGAGAATTAGGAAATGGACACGGAAGTAGTCTTTAGAGTGCATTTACTACGTGATCAAACTCATCTTACCTGCTCATCGGAGGAAATCTGAGTGCCCCTCGACATCGGCATCTCAAGGGGCGTCAACTTGCAACTACGGCCACGCCGCGCTGGAGAGACCCCCAAGGAAACATCCTCGTGCGTTCCATGGAACATCAAGATGCATTTTTATGAGTAGTTTATCTTGTGAGAGAAAAGGATGAACGAGGGAAGGCCTCTAGAGATAGAGATGGACACTACTACTACCAATGTGCTGGCCCGTGCGTTGCAATGGATCCAAACTAGTAGAATAATACTTGTTCACGTGCTTGAAATATAAACACTCTAGTTTTGATATACATGTGTCAGCAGACACGACAGCTTGTCCATGGAAGTTGAACCATGGCGACCATCATGTTTCTTGTTTCTACCACTGCCACACCCACACGTGATTCCCATGACGCCGCTCCAACCCACGGCACGACGTCCCCCGACGTGGACATGGATCCTCTGACGTGGCTATCGCTGCCTTGCCCTGCCTTTCCTTCGCTGATAGGTGGGACCCACGCTTATGGGTCCCACATGTCAGTGACAGAACAGTAGGATTGTTCGTGCCCCTCATCCCTCTCGGCCCCACCGCTCCTCTGCCTTTGTGTGCATGACATGTGGGCCAGCTGAACTACGGCGACCATCAACTTTCTACCACAGACACATCCGATTGGACGCGGTTTGCCTGCTCTGTTGCTGTGCTCCGATCCGTACTCCCGCACCATCGAATTTTCATCCAGCGGTTGTGACACATTTCGTCCCGGGCATCAATCCTCAGCTGGAGTACTTATGTACTTATGTACTACATGAGTCTATAACATAATAAATGAAGCTTTGCATGTTACCACACTTATGTTACTACTACCTCTGTCCGGGCTTATTGGTCCCCATTGTATTTCGTGCCAAATTTTGACCATAGATTAAACTAAGAAAATGTTCACGCATGTCACCAAACATTATATTTTTCAAAACTATGTTCAAAGACGAATCCAATGAGATGATTTTTCTTGACATGCATTAACATTTGGCACAAACTATAAAAGGGACCTATAAACCAGGACGGAGGTAGTACCCACTATGAAGGTAGTAACATAGTCTAGGGATATGTGTATGTTACTAGTGTATGTTACTCACCATTGTGGCTAGTCTAACACATAGGCATGGTGCATTAACTCTCACGTTGTTTCTTATTTTTTGACATAAATAGAGGAATCAACCAAGAAGAGATGTGGGGCTTGTATGCTTTTAATGACTTGAGACTATCAAACATGACATGCAGTGGTCAGTTTGTTGCACAAGAACAAATACAACCCACGTCAGCACACACGCATCTTATAGCATCACATCCAATGGCTATAAAAGATGAATGAGACCAAATTATATCTCATCTAGATGAGTTCTAGCAAATTTGTATTAATAATACTTAGTACTCCTGCGCCATGTATCATATAAGTATCATGTAGTACTTTATTTATTGCCATGTATGACACATAGTTCACGAGCGCTCTCTATTCTTTTTTTTAATTTCAAATTTTGCTCCATGGCGCAATCCATCGATACTACTACTGTACAAAAGTGGAGTATATACATTTTTTAAAAGGCTAGAGGGCGGGGCAGTCTAGCTCGGTCGGTTTCACGAGAGGCGAGGGCCTTTGTGATTTGACAGCTCATTAATGTTGTCAAATCGAATAGTACTGCGCCACCCGCTGCACGCCCGGCGCCTCCATTAAACCCCTCCGTTAAACCCGCATGCAAACCGAGAATCCTACTCCGGCCACACGTCCGTTCATGAGCGGGCCGGAGTTAAACGCAACACCGGCCGAGCTCCTCCCGTCCGCCCTCAGTTTAAACGAGGTCAGGCGCCGGCCAAGCTCCTACCGTCCACCCTCTATTTACACAAGGCCAGACAGACAGCGGGCAAGAATCGCACCCCTCCGCCGCTCCCCATCTCCTCCTTCACCATTTTCTCCACCATTCTGATGGCTTCCGATGAGCCGTTCTCCGGCATATTACCCGGCTGGGTGGCCCGCCGAGCCCTCCAGATACGGGCGAGGCCGCTCGGTGCTTCACCAACCTCGCTTGGCCCGACGAAGCCAGTTGCCGCCCCAAGCAGGCGCGTGGTTCAGCAACTCGCCGCTCCAGTTCAGCTCGATGAGGAGTGGCGAGTTGCTCCACGCCGGCACGGCGGCAAGCACGCCGGTACGGGCGCCGTCGCTGCCGCGTCGTATCGCGCCACCAGTGTCTGCGGTGGCCGCGCCTCCCGTGTCTGTAGGCGCGCCTCCCGTGCCTGCGGCAGCGCCATGCAGGCAGAGACAGAAGCCGGGTGCATGGAGAGCGACCAGTCGGTGGCCAGCTTCTCCCTGTCCGCCGCCATCATCGAGGAGAAGTAGAAGACGGGAGGCCGCCGCCACTTGGGACCCATGAAGGCCACCGCCGAGGCGACAACCGCGGATTCAGGTGGTTTCTTTGCTGCTTCGTCTCTTCCGAGGACCTTCGTCGACCCCGCAAGTGTCTGACGAACATGTGGAAGACAAAGGGATCCACGGGCGGCCATTTAGAACTAAAATAAGTCTAGATATATCCATTTCTAGGACAAGTATTTCCAGACGGAGGGAGTATTAATTATACAAGAGAGCCGGATTGGCACCTCTTTGTTCATGTAAATGTAATGAAATCCATCATGTTTATATGAAGATCCGGCTTTTTTATACGAAATCCTTCATGCTTATATGAAATCAGTCCGTGTTTGCACGAATTTCATCTGGTTGGTTAGAGTTGTAAAAATGTATGCCGCTGGCGTTTGACATCGTCCTCCGCGGAAGGAAGTGGGAGGAAATTTGCCGACTGCCGTTGGAGATGCCCTTTATGCTGGAAATAATAGAGTGACATCCAATCCATTTGAGTTAATTGCCTGTATGATTGTCCCTCTATAAAAAGTTAATTGCATGTACAGTGTACACGTGACTTGCAGGGTGGCTACAGCTTCGTACAGAAAGTTAAAAAGAAACAAGTCCATCCTTAATATTCTAAGTACTCTGTGGGTTCCACTGTCAGTACAGTAGCGAAAGAAGTATATATTAAATAAGTAGAGTAATATATAATATACAAATATAAAGTTAAAAGACAGAATTCGAACTCATGTCATCGCGTTGCGAGCATCCGGCGCTAACCAGCCCATCACATTTTTGTTGTAGACCATGCTGGAGATATATCTCAATGTCTACTCTTATATATACTCCATTCGTTCCTAAATATTTGTCTTTTTCAGATTTCAAATGGACTACCACATACGGATGTGTATGTAGACATATTTTAGAGTGTAGATTCACTCATTTTGCTACGTATGTCTTTTCAGGAAGGGGTTAGATTTGTCCTTGATTTATTTATGAGGTATCCAGATGGCACTGCACTGCCAAGAAAAGAGGATAACATCAAAATTATGGACTACTTTTTTGAGTATGTTGGTAAGGTCCGGTCATAGTCACTTGTTGAAATCTCTAAAAAGACAAATACTCCCTCCGTCCGGAAATACTTGTCATCAAAATGGATAAAAGGAAATGTATCTACACGTATTTTAGTTTTAGATACATCTATTTTTATCCATTTTGATGACAAGTATTTTTGGACGGAAGGAGTAGAAAACAGAGTTGGTGATGATGGTGTCCGTGCCATCCTGCAATATAGGCCGTCGGATTTATATCTAATGGATAGGAAATAAACTATGGCAATTTTGCAAAAATATACCCACACGTCTCTCCACGTTCGCAAATAAGGCCTTCCCTCGTTCAGCCTTTTCTCTCACAAGATAAACTACTCATACAAATGCATCTTGATGTTCCGTGCAACGCACGGGCAGCTAGCTAATTTCTTTTAAAGTAGTTGCTGCGATAATTGGGTTGAAGTGATATGTTTTATGTCTGTCCCGAATGATTTCAGATTCACTAGTACTCCCTCCGTTCCAAAATAGATGACCCAACTTTATACTAAAGTTAGTACAAAGTTGAGTCATCTATTTTGGAACGGAGGGAGTAGTAACAAAGAAAAGGTTGCCTTGTTAATTAACAGAAAACAGGGTGAAAACTATCACATGAGGCCGGTAAAAACAACGCACACTGGGTTCAGCGTCATCGTCACTACAGTTGTGCGTGTGCGAGAAGTCTACATATCGAGGGGGCTACCGAGCGAGGCACTGATAACCCACAAGTATAGGGGGTCGCAACAGTTTTCGAGGGTAGAGTATTCAACCCCAATGTGTTGATTCGACACAAGGGGAGCCAAAGAATATTCTAAAGTATTAGCAGCTGAGTTGTCAATTCAACCACACCTGTAAACTTAATATCGCAACAAAGTGTTTAGTAGCAAAGTAATATGATAGTGGTGGTAACGGTAACAAAAGGAAAGACAGCAAAAGTAATGTTTTTGGTATTTTGTAGTGATTGTAGCAGTAGCAACGGAAAAGTAAATAAGCGAGAACCAGTATATGGAAAACTCGTAGGAACCGGATCAATGATGGATAATTATGCCGGATGTGGCTCGTAATGTAACAGTTACAACATAGGGTGACACAGAACTAGCTCCAGTTCATCAATGTAATGTAGGCATGTATTCCGTAAATAGTCATATGTGCTTATGGAAAAGAACTTGCATGACATCTTTTGTCCTACCCTCCCATGGCAGCGGGGTCCTATTGGAAACTAAGGGATATTAAGGCCTCCTTTTAATAGAGAACCGAAACAAAGCATTAGCACATAGTGAATACATGAACTCCTCAAACTATGGTCATCATCGGGAGTGGTCCCGATTATTGTCACTTCGGGGTTGCCGGATCATAACACATAGTAGGTGACTATAGACTTGCAAGATAGGATCAAGAACACACATATATTCATGAAAACATAATAGGTTCAGATCTGAAATCATGGCACTCGGGCCCTAGTGACAAGCATTAAGCATAGCAAAGTCATAGCAACATCAATCTCAGAACATAGTGGATACTAGGGATCAAACCCTAACAAAACTAACTCGATTACATGATAAATCTCATCCAACCCATCACTGTCCAGCAAGCCTACAATGCAATTACTCACGCACGGCGGTGAGCATCATGAAATTGGTGATGGAGGATGGTTGATGATAATGATGTCGACGAATCCCCCTCTCGGGAGCCCCGAACGGACTCCAGATCAGCCCTCCCGAGAGAGATTAGGGCTTGGCGGCGGCTCCGTATCGTAAAACGCGATGAAACTTTCTCTGTTATTTTTTTCTCCCCGAAAGCCAATATATGGAGTTGGAGTTGGCGTTGGAGGGCCACCAGGGAGCCCACGAGGTAGGGCGGCGCGCCTAGGGGGAGGGGCGCGCCCCCCACCCTCGTGGACAGGGTGTGGGCCCCCTGGTCTTCATCTTTGGCGAGGATTTTTTTATTATTTATTCTAAGATATTCCGTGGAGTTTCAGGTCATTACGAGAACTTTTGTTTTCTACACATAAAACAACGCCATGGCAATTCTGCTGAAAACAGCGTCAGTCCGGGTTAGTTCCATTCAAATCATACAACTTAGGGTCCAAAACAAGGGCAAAAGTGTTTGGAAAAGTAGATACGACGGAGACTTATCAGGCACCGAGACACAATGTTTGAGAGAGAAACCAATTGACAGATTATGATCAGATCGAGTTATCACCCTTCTGCTGTCATTATTGGGGGGAGGGAGAGAAAGACGTATCGAGAGTGTGCGTGGTAGGCACAGAGGCACAACTAGCGAGTGTGTGTGTGTGTGTGTGTGTGTGTGTGTGTGTGTGTGTGTGTGTGTTTGAAAGAGGAGTCAATAGATTATTATCAAGATCGATGTGCCACCCTACTCCTTCAGTGCCGGGTAGTGTGTGTGTGTGTGTGTGTGTGTGTGTTTGAGAGAGAATCCAGTCGATAGATTAGTATCAAGATCGAGGTGCCACCCTACTCCTTCGGTGTCGGGTAGTGTGTGTGTGTATGTTTGAGAGAGAAGCCAGTCGATAGATTAGTATCAAGATCGAGGTGTCACCCTACTCCTTCGGTGTTGGGAAGTGTGTGGGGGGGAGGGGCAGTGACACTCACATATCTCTACTCTTATAAAAAAACAGAGTTGGTGATGATGGTGTTCCTGCCATCATGCAATACAGGCCATCCGATTTATATCCGACGGACATGAAGGAAAATATGGCAATTTTGCAAAAAGATACCCACACCCCTCTCAAATAAGGCATTCCCTCATTCATCCTTTTCCCCCACAAGATAAACTTCTCATACAAATGCATCTTGATGTTCCGTGCAACGCACATGGGCATCTTGCTAGTAGGGAGAAGGAGTTTGTGTGACACATATCTAGCTATATTAAGGGATAGGTAGATAGCATATGTGTGAGAGACATTATTATACTTTGAGACATTAGTGGCTGTGGGTGGGCGGAATTAAAGGGGTGGGCGTGTTAGAATAGAGAGCGTGTGTGTTTCTGTGTGAGAGACTTGTAGGACGGGGTAGAAAGACGAATTTAACCCTGGCGGAGGGAGAGAAATACACGAAGTGCGCGTGTGTGATTCCGATGCCCACAGGGAAATGAGATATGTATGCGTGTGAGAGAGATTGCACAATTCATTCACGTATCACTATCTAGCGACCGTGGACGTGCATCGCTTGAACATAAGTCAATATCTACTTCGTATCGTGGCCAAAGGTACAATATCGATTCAACACTATAAAGATTGGACACTCACATATCACATTTTTTTTTCTATTTAAATAAACCTTTTTCAGTTGTGCATGCCAAAGTTACAGTGATGTTTCTTCAAACAACCAATGTAGCTATCATGCACATGCACCATTGTTACTCTTGCATTCAAATTCATTAGTCTTGGATGATTTAAGTTTCTATTTTGAAGTAATATATATGTAATATTCATATATGAATTCAACGGTTACGCAATTTATGAAATGGAGGCTATGTAATCATATGAGGTAAAACTTTTAAGTAGCTAACTACAATATCCATTTCTTTTTGTGCGCCTCTACACTAATACGTCAATGCATTATGTTTGAAGTAAATAACCAATGTCACTAAATTATCTATTTACACGAGAAATACATAGGGTGAGTGTTTGATCCTTTTTTTTGTGAACGCGCCACTACACCCGTACGATTGGCCGCGCCTGTGTGAACGTCCAAGTTATCGACGCATCATCCCGAGTTATTGTTTTTTTCTAGGGTGGACTTCACACCAGTTATTAACTGCTGACGCGTGCCCCGTGTACACAGTCTAGCATGACCTTCCCACTAGCACCGTCCAAAATTAGTTGAAACTAGATACGAACGATCCCGCGAGCGGCAAAATCTCCCGCCTCCTTCTAAAATTTCTGCCACCTTAGTCTTTAGCATGTGAAATCCCCCTTTTGTCCTTGGTGCACGAAGACCAACAGTTACAATACCGCCCTCATCTACATGATAGGTCGGGGCTACTTTGGTAACTTCCGGTTCCCCCCACTACACGCCACCCCCATTTCCTCTCCCCTCCTCCCGCAAAAACGACTAACTCCACAGCACCAGAGCATCTTACATCACGCCATCCGTACTTCATCGCCCTTTCTCCCCTCCCCTCTCGAAACCCTAGACTGCTCATCCACCGGCGTACCATAGCCCATTCACTGACAGCGGCGTCCACCTCGCTGGATCTCCTTCTGTGGCCGCATCTACCCCTCCAACCTCCCCTAGAAACAAGTAGACTGCTCATCCACCACTGTACCACAGCCCATTCAGTGTCGACCTTGTCCA
>NC_041385.1:826647381-826661625 GCF_002162155.2 Triticum dicoccoides
AACCCTACCGGAGTTGCTTCGTCTATACCATTCTCAACCCTACCGGGGCCGCTTTGCCAACTCACAAGTCCACGGCCTCAGATCCGCTTCCTCGCACCCTCATCAAACCTACCGGAGCAGCTTCTGACGCCCTTCCACGGCCGCAGATCCGCATCATCGACACCACCCTTAACCCAACCACCGAAGTAGCTTTTGACGCCCCGTCCATGGCCGCAGATCCGCATCGTCGACACCATCCTTAACCCAACCACCGGAGCAGCTTCTGATGCCCCGTCCACGACCGCAGATCCGCGTCGTCGACACCATCCTTAACCCAACCACCGGAGCAGCTTCACCTACGCCCTCGTCCACGGCCACAGATCCGCTTCGCCCACACCGTAGTCCACCCTACTGGAGCCGCTCCACAAACACCCTACTCGACGGTTATAGATCTCCTTACCGGACCCCGACAGCCAGCGCAGCGTCATCACCCTTGACGTTTCTAAGCTGATTCCCACCATCTGGAGAGATGCCAAGCACCCGCCACGGCCTAGGTACTTGTCACCTTTAAACCCGTCCAGCATCACCTGCCCGATGTACTTCAAATATACTAACCGGTCGCTGTTACCTGTTATGCAGCTGGCAAAAACTATAAGGACGATGTTTCTTCTGGATCTAACAGCTTGGCCAACCAAGATCCTGGACTGAGGCATTGCTATGATCTTGTAAGCGTGTCTCTCTCTCTTGTATTGTTCTGTGCCTGCCGGCGTGCTTTGCTAGGATTTTCGACCAGTAATCCCTTTATGCAGACAATGATTTCTACTACTGGCTGCTAAATTAGATATGTAGATGTCATACATGATACTACCTCGTACCTCCGTTCCTAAATATAAGTCTTTCTAGAGATTCCACTATAGGGTACATACGGAGCAAAATGAGTGAATCTACACTCGAAAATGCATCTATATACATCTGTATGTGGTCCATACTGGAATCTCTACAAAGACATATATTTAGGAACAGGGGCATTACATTACACAAAATCGTAGGTGGCATGTAGGAATTCCAGTGCACTACATTAGGCTCCCTTAGAGTGCCTGCCAGTCCAGCATACAGAGTCATGGCTAGTTTATGGTACGCACACAATCGTTAATTGGTAGTTTAAATATGCGCAAGGGATATGCAATGTAGTATCATGTAGAGATGTCTGAAATTAGCCGTGTCAACTTGCAGATAGGGTTACACAATGAAAAAGTACAAGATGTATGTGGCAATTTCATGGAACATCGCAAAAAAGGAGAGACAGCGGTGAGCCTATACAGTGTGCTATGGTACGTCACTCCTCCATTGCAATCATCGTGACATGTTATTTGTATGCCAGTTCTATTAGCCAAGTTTCTTGGGGATAGTTATTACAAGTTATCCTAAAAAAATAAGCACCTGTGAATATAAGCTCCATGTAATACGCCAACCAGTTCTTTTCATTGCGTTTTCAGCTTATCTTTGGTATGATCAGTGGAAAGTCTAGATTGCATTATATATATTTTTCATTTTGCTGCACATATGGAAATTAATTTGACTTGCAAACATCACAAATTGAACCCAGTGCAGTAATTAATATGATAGGAAAACAGACCATCACTATTTGCTCAAAATGCAAATACAAAGATACCATCTACTTGGCACAATCTACTTTGGTCAATGTTTTCCATAGAGATCCCATTGCCTAATTCAAACGAAGAACGCATGACCCACATTTAAATGAAGAACAATTATTTGTTGAAATTCGATGGTCCAAGTGGCTGGTTATTATCATATAGCAGCACCACCTGAAAGCATTATATAGCAGTAGCAGCAGCTCATAGCAACTCATCATACAGCAGCAGTCTGCAATTCATCATATACCAGCAACAGCTCATAGCAATTCATCATATAGCAGCAGGAGGAGCAGCTCATAGCAATTCATCATATAGCAGCAGCAGGAGCAGCTTGTAGCAACTCATCATATAGCAGCAGCAGCAGCTCATAGCAACTCATCATACAGCAGCAGCAGTCTGCAATTCATCATATACCAGCAGCAGCTCATAGCAATTCATCATATAGCAGCAGCAGGAGCAGCTCATAGCAATTCATCATATAGCAGTAGCAGGAGCAGCTTGTAGCAACTCATCATTCCCCTTCCCTTCAATTTTTAGTGAGGTTCTACCCGAAACACCCCCCTCCAAAGCAAAATTAGTTAAGCCCAAGCCCACAACTCAAAAATGACTTCTTTACATCTTTTATGGCTTATTTTGACAATATACCCTAAAAAGGCAGAATCGAACTGGCCCTTAACCTGCAATTCAATTGTGCGTGCAATGATGAATCACTCCTGCCTGCTATCTATACATTTAGGCATCATCATACATGGCATAACCTAATACATGTGCATTCCATTGTAGAATCTAGAATATGCAATGTTTATGTTAGTTCATACGTTGCACATGATGTTTAAATGCCCCATAAATCTGGTCAGTCAAGTGATGGTCTTTAAGCCTCCTTCTTTGCTTCTTTTCTTGATATGTAAGATTTGCTCACACATCTGTTCAATTGCTTGTTTGCATCAGCCAGCCATACTAGGATTGTTTGCTTTGATTACTTGTTGTCCTTGACCTAACACTCTAACAGAGCTTGTCAACGATTTAAACACTAAGGGCTGCTGTAGTGGGGCCTTGTCTAACTCATAGGTGAATAAAGGTTTGGCTGTACACTACAGTAGGCTGTCCAACCTGGAGATCCAGTTCGAAGGTATGTCTAGTTTTTACATAGTGCAGACATAGTAAATGCTCATTTCATTGTGTGCAAGTGCAAGAGATGCGGCATGTTTCATTATGTGGTGTTGTTTTGTTATAATCTCACACTTTTGTGTTCACAGACTTGAAAGTATGCATATTTATCTTCCAAGGAGACGAGTAACTAGTTTGTGTCATCTTGCAGAGGGGGTGCAATGAAGATAAGATTGAGGATTTCCAAGTACAAGATGTTAGGAAGGAGTCTTGCAAGAGAAGTAGGAGCTGCGCTGAGCCTCTTCAACCTGCTAAGGTAAGTCACTGTATGCAACTCAACAGTTCAATTCCTTGTTTGTTTGAGGCATAGTTAATTTTCACTTTTCAATTGCTTTATTTGTCCTCACTTAATGAGATGCCCAAATAATTATGCCTAATGTTCGGTACTTGTATCACTATTAGTTGACATAATTAAAGGCCTTACCATTTAATTACTCTGCCGAAGTGTGCCTGAAACTTTAAAGTCTATTAGCCAACTATTATTGCATGAGGCTCACAATCTAGTTTATACTATGCTAATGATTGCATAGTGTTGCCTACTGTAGTATGTTTGTATGAAACCCTCTGCTATTCATTATGCTCCCTAAGACTTTAATTGAGGTACAGAATGGCCAACTGCTTGCTTACTTATACGCAATGTGTTGTCCAAATTTGTAACTTGTCTGTGTTTTCGATTGGGCCCCAACATCATGCTCCTCTGGTGAGCTAAGAGGGATTTCTATATGCAGGCCGCGCAGACAATCTTTTTTATAATTTTTAAAATATCACCTGCTTATGCTTCATGACGTGTAACATCTTTTTGGTGAAAGTGACGTGTAACATTATTGTTAGTCCTGTTTTGCCATGTAGTACAAAATAGTGTCTTGTTCACTTCACTGTTGTAACTATATTTTTGCCCTAGTCATGTGTACTTACAGAAACATTTCAGGATGAAGTGACATCAACACAAAAATCTGCGAGCAGTGCGGCATGGCCGTTACCGAATGATTATGGATTGGAATTGGAATGTGCTGATGTTCTAGAGCATCAACTATAGGTGGCAAGACAACGTGTACATGATTGTCAACGTATAATCAACAAGTTGAGACTGGACATGCAGGTATTAGATGCAGGAGTCAAAAAATGAAACAAGACACCGAGGTAACCATGAAGGAATTGGATATTTTGCAGACTGAAATTTGTGCTATCTGAATCCGGCCAATCCTATTTTCTGAAGAGATTATAGTTCAAATGGAGTTAAGTTGATGCGCGTCCATGATGTATGAGCCGTATTTGCCCAGTGTATGTAATTTGTTGTTTGTGTATGCTTTATTATCACCTGTGCCGTACCATAATGCCCAGTGGGTATAATCGGCTGTAATTTCTTTATTGTATAGTGTAGGATTATTCTACCTTTCTATGCCTTGATCTCTTTGTTGTATAGTGTATGCTTTTTAGAGGTGATAGTATTGAGTAGGATAATTCTTTGAATATGCTATATCATTCAAACGGGGGCCAACTCGCCCGACTATGGGCCTTCTATGTCTTGTAGGATCCATGGGCCTTCTACGTCTCGTAGGATCCATGGGCCTTCTACGTCTCGCAGGATCCATGGGCCTTCTACGTCTCGTAGTGTCCATGGGCCTTCTACGTCTCGCAGGATCCATGGGCCTTCTATGTCACGTAGGATCCATGGGCCGCCGACTCATTTATGGGTCTTGTACTGGCCTTTAATGGGCCGTAGACGGGCCTATAATGGAAATCGTACGTTTTATTGGCTGACCATAACGGGCCGTTAATAGGCTGTATTTGGTGATGTTATGAAAATGGCCCGACAGACTAACGGACCACAAACGGGCCGACTGTAAAGACGGGCTAAATTTGGCCCACAAGCAGAAAATGACAGTAACGGGGCGTAAGTAACCGAATGCTGCAAATAAGCCCAAGAATAAATGGGCTCTGAGAAGGCCGAAAGATAACATGGGTTGTCAACGGCCCAGCTGAATAACGGGCCCTTAATGGGTATAAAGCGATACACTGTTCATTACGGGCCAGTTTCACCACGGGCCGTTAATGGGTCTAAAGTAATACACTGTTCATCGCAGGCCAGTTTCACCACGGGCCGTTAATAGGCCAAGAGTTACATAGGGCCTCATATGGGCCGAAAGACGTCATGGGCCAGAAGTGAAAACGGCCTGGAATCATATTGGGTGGCCCAGATGATGCTACTGGGCCTAATTCGGATAGGGCGTAACGGGCCTTGGGTTAACGGGCTGTAAATGGGCTATATGCGAACAGGCCGTTAACAGGCTTTCCATGGGCCGGCCCATCACCTTTTGACCAAGTCAAACGGGCCGGCCTTTTCACAGGAACGGGCCTCTATTGGGCCGTGCCACGTGTCGACGTATCATAGGCGCCTTCTGTCCAATGAGTGGATGACATCTGTCCCAACAATGAGCCAACACGTGTTTCCTCCAGCCAATGATGATTTTACACGTGGAAAATCCCCATTGGTCGGGGCTGTTAACGGGTTATCGGATCCAAAACCCAACCCGATAGCTTAACGGTGTTCCGTTACGGTGGATGCCACGTGTCGGTCACCCTTGACGAAAGCACTTCTGTGACGCGCGATTTATCGTCATGGAAGTGGACACTTCCGTGATGATAATTTTTGGTAATGTCATCGAACACTTCTACGACAGCACAGGTATGACTATCTCGATTCTGTCATAAATTTGTCATGGATGTACATGCATGACAAAAAACGCAACCTACTGTGACAAACATGTATCATCACGGAAGTGTATTTTTTGTAGTGCAAGTAGAGATACTACTTGTGCTTCCAAATATCCTCAAACCCAGTTTTTGCCATGAGAGTCCACCACCTACCTATGGATTGAGTAAGATCCTTCAAGTAAGTTGTCAT
Source organism: Triticum dicoccoides (assembly GCF_002162155.2). NCBI lineage: Eukaryota > Viridiplantae > Streptophyta > Magnoliopsida > Poales > Poaceae > Triticum > Triticum dicoccoides. The sequence goes on from NC_041385.1 coordinate 826,653,091, forward strand.
CGGTGCAAGCAATAAAAATTGCTCTCTAAATATGCATGACTTATTAATGCGGAGAAAATAAGCTTTGTACGATCTTGTTGTGGAAGTAATAAAAGCTACGGACTGCTGAAGAGCTCTATTGATGACTCTTTCTGATGTTACGATAAATTGCAATTGCTTCAATGACTGAGATTATAGTTTGTTAGTTCCCAATGAAGTTTTTGAACCATATTTGACATTGTGAATTGATTGTTACTTGAGCATAAGAAGTCATATGACAAAAATCTATTTATGTGTTGTTATAAGAATGATCATGATGCCCTCATGTCCGTATTTTATATTTATCGACACCTCTATCTCTAAACGTGTGGACATATTTTTCGATTTTGGCTTACGCTTCAGGACAAGCGAGGTCTAAGCTTGGGGGAGTTGATACGTCCATTTTGCATCATTCTTTTATATCAATATTTCTTGCATTATGGTCTATTATTACACATTATATCTCAATACTTATGGCTATTCTCTCTTATTTTACAAGGTTTACTATGAAGAGGAGGAATGCCGGCAGCTGGAATTCTGGCTGGAAAAGGAGCAAACATTGGAAACCTATTCTGCACAGCTCCAAAAGTCCTAAAACTCCACGAAACATCTTTCTGGAATTAATAAGAATTTTTGGGTGAAAGAAATACATCAGGGGGCCCACACCTCATCCAGGAGAGTGGGGGCGCCCCCCCCCCTACTGGGCGCGCCCCCTGTCTCCTGGACCCCCTGGTGGGCCCCCGGTGTCCATCTTCTGCTATATGAGGGCTTTTACCCAGGAAAAAATCGTGGGCAAGCTTACGGGACGAAACTCCGCCGCCACGAGGCGGAACCTTGGTGGAACCAATCTAGGGCTCTAGCGGAGCTGTTCTGCCGGGGACAGTTCCCTCCGGGAGGGGGAAATCATCACCAACGTCATCACCAACGATCCTCTCATCGAGAGGGGGTCAATCTCCGTCAACATCCTCACCAGCACCATCTCCTCTCAAAACCCTAGTTCATCTCTTGTATCCAATCTTGTATCAAAACCACAAATTGGTACATGTGGGTTGCTAGTAGTGTTGATTACTCCTTGTAGTTGACGCTAATTGGTTTACTTGGTGGAAGATCATATGTTCAGATCCTTTATGCATATTATTACTCCTCTGGTTATGAACATGAATATGCTTTGTGAGTAGTTACGTTTGTTCCTGAGGACATGGGTGAAGTCTTACTATTAGTAGTCATGTGAATTTGGTATTCGTTTGATATATTGATGAGTTGTATGTTGTCTTTTCCTCTAGTGGTGTTATGTGAACATCGACTACATGACACTTCACCATTATTTGGGCCTAGAGGAAGGCATGGGGAGGTAATAAGTAGATAATGGGTTGCTAGAGTGACAGGAGCTTAAACCCTAGTTTATGTGTTGCTTCGTTAGGGGCTGATTTGGATCCATATGTTTAATGTTGTGGTTAGGTTTACCTTAATACTTTTTTTGTAGTTGCGGATGCTTGCAATAGGGTTTAATCATAAGTGGGATGCTTGTCCAACTAAGGGTAGTACCCAAGCACCGGTCAACCCACATATCAAATTATCAAAGTACCGAACGCGAATCATATGAACGTGATAAAAACTAGCTTGACAATAATTCCCATGTGTCCTCGGGAGCTCCTTTCTCATTATTAGAAATTGTCCAGGCTTATCCTTTGCTACATAAAGGATTGGTCCACCTTGCTGCACTTTATTTACTTTATTTACTTGTTACTCGTTACTATTTATCTTATCACAAAACTATCTATCACCTACAATTTCAGTGCTTGCAGAGAAAACCTTACTGAAAACCGCTTATCAATTCCTTCTGCTCCTCGTTGGGTTCGACACTCTTACTTATTGAAAGGACTACGATTGATCCCCTACACTTGTGGGTCATCACCCAGCCGCGCCGCCCTGACGTGATCGGCCCCGACGAAACGGGCCTTGAGGCTGCTCCATATCTTCGGCGCCGTCTTCTTCGCAGCCACCTGCAGCAGAAGATCGTCGGCGAGCGCCCGGAGCAGATAAGCCCTCGTCGGCTTATCTTTCTTGGTGATCACCGCCGACGTCGCGTCCTCCGGCGGCACCACCGCCTCCCACAGCCCGGCGGCGTCCAGGTCAGCCTCCACCTTGATGGCCCAGGTGGTGTAGTTCTCCCCCTGAGCACAAGCGCCGGATTTGACACCGAGCCGCCCGCTCCACCGGCGTACGGAACGATCGACATCGCCGGCGCGCCCTGATCTTCACGTGGCTCTGATGCCAATTGTTGGAACCGCTAGCCCTAGCCCTAGCTCTCCTCTCTCTCTCACTGACCTCTCTCTCTCACACACTGACCTCTCTCTCTCTCTCTGGCCGTGGCGTGAAGCAACGAAGACGAGGAAGAAGGAGGAAGAAGAACCAAGACACGGTGGTGTTTTTGCTGGCGCATGTACGCCTCCCTGAGCACAAACTCAATATCCACACCACGCCATTACAATGATCGCCACTGCGAGCTTTATACCCGGGCCAAGCTGGGCAACGACCCACTCGCTCCTGCCCACTCGCGCGCTCCGATCGGCCTGCTCTGCACGCCCCGCGATGCGCTCCGCGTGCGCGCCTTGCGCCGAGCCCTCAACGATCACGCGCTCCCGCTGCGCTCGGATCACGTCCTGACCTAGTCTACACGCACACACGCACGGTGTCTAACCTGCACAGCCACCCCGTGCACCACACGCACGCACACACGCCCGCGGTCCCGACGCGCAAGACGCGTCTGATGCGCACCCATAACACGCACCGATCGCGCCCGGCTCGCCGCCGCGGCTTATTGCCCAACACACCCATCTGTCATGTGCAGCTCCACTGAAAGCCTAATGGAGCTTGCGGCCAAAGCCGGTTCCAGCAGCTTGTGCGCCCCATCGAAGCACGGCGTCGCCGCCTACGGCTCACCGTCGTTGTCGATTTTACAGCACTATGTTCCTGCAAAAAAAACTGGGCAACTAAGAAAACAAAAAAAAGTCAGTTGACGCAAAAAAATTGCAGGTTCCAGCAAAACCATGGACCTTCGTCGCTGGAGCGTAGCAAAACATTTGGTCGGTCGTAGGAAAAAATAAAAGACGGTTCTAGCTACTCGCCACCATGGATGCAGCTCCCCTCGCCGGCATGGTGATCCACCAGGTTTGGAGCTTGCCGTTGCGTCGCTTGCACCTTGGCCCATGCCGGTTGCAGCCTCGCTGGCGACGGGCGTCTCCGGTTGTAGCTCTGATGTACACGGCTTGCAGCTCTGGCACACATGGTTGAAGCTTCTGTGGTACAAGGTTGTAGCAAATAAAAATCTTCATCGATCCCCTTCCTCCAGCAAACAGCTACTACTGACGAAATAAAATGCTACAACGTGTGAATCAAAAAGTTGCTACTAACAAAAAGGGGGATGTTGCGACCGGCGAAATCAAATATTGAAACCAGCGACGTGAAAAGCTACTACCGGCGGGAAAAAATGTTGGAACCAACTAATCAAAGATTGGTGCTCGTGAATGAAATTTCTACAACCAGCGAAATAAAAAGCTGGAATCGACAAATCAAAAAGCTGCAACCGGCTAAAAATAAAAAACAAAGCCATAACAGGAAGCACGGTGTCTTGCAAAACAAATAGTGTCACAGCCGCACGGTGAGAGAGCGCCATCGCCTCAAGCTCACAGGGGAGGGAGGGACAGAGCAGCTCGTCGTCGCCTCAATGCAGGCTTTGCGGGAGGCGGTGGTGAGGACGCGTGTCAGCAGGGAGGTAGAGAGGGGATGGACATGGGTTGCTTGAAGGCCGCATCCATGGCGGTGTGGCGTTCATGGCAAGGGGTGAGAAAAAGGGGATCAATTGGAGGAGAACGAAGGAGAGAGAGGAAATAAAACAAGTGGAGGAGGATGTTCTGCTGAGAAGATAAGGTCGGGTGAAGATCAATGTGTGGGCCCAAAAATAGATCGATCTGACGCGTATGATCCATATGAATCCTACACGTAGTGCGCGTCTGGCTAAACGTTCGGCTGGCGTGTCGATTGTAAACATTTCCCTTAACTAATATGTATTTGCTCATTCTCATCTAGATTTTCTCTAGAACTTTTTTTAGAACTACTCATTTCTCAGTTAGATCAGAATAAATTGTTAGAAATTAATGGGCAAGGCCCATTAGCAATTTCTGAAATCTCAAATCAGTCCATGAGTAAAATGGCAAGTGGTGGTGGTGAAGTTTAGTCTCATATTGCTAGTTGAGGAAGTGTTGGACCTCTTTATATAGTGAATTCTCTCCACCACTCTATGTTATGTGTTGTTGAGAGAAATAGGAGAGCACACGCACGGAGCACATGCGCGTGCTCGCTTGCCTTGCCTGGCCTGCCTGGGCTCCAGCCGCATGAATGATGCGTCAAAATCTAGTACGGTTAGTATACGACTTAGAATCCAAGCCGGTTTGTGATCGTGATCGCGATACAATACCACCTCTGGTCCTATTATATTATATATACTACTGCCATCCGCGGTCAAAGACATATTGAAAACACGTAGGGTTTGCCTCATCTGGCAACTTGCACCGTCATCGTACTCTATGCTATCCCGAATGTCTCCGAAACCGTTCGTCCTTGGACCCTACACCGAGAGAAGACGAATTAGGTTCTTCATAAGCGTCACTGCTCAATTTTTCTTCATCATGGGTTGCTTTTCGTCCAAGTCGGGCGATGCTACGATCATCATCAGCAACGTCGCTCCTGTAGCAGCTAACAATAGTACATCCATTGTGTTCTGTTAATGTCTCTATTTGTAGTTGTTGTCACATGTGTGATGCTACGGAATACTAAATTCGGTGCAACAGATGCGGGCAATGAACTGTACATCATGTAGAGTTTCCATGAGTACAAGATGGAGAATAACCATTCTGTTAAATAAGCTCATGAGATATAGTGCATTGTGAAGGAACTGGGATTCTTTAACTGTGTTCTACCTTATAAATTCGTGGCTAGATGCATGATTCCAAAGTTGCATCCGAGGAATTTTGCCACAACTACGAAACACAAGAGACAGGAGATATAAGCGGAGCATTGCGCATATATATGATGGCGAACTGCTCCACTGATATCTCCTATCTCTTATGTTTCTATATATCAACATTCATCAAGTGTATGATGGCGAACTGTGTTTGGGCCTTGGCATCGGAAAACACTTCAGAACAAGTTGCATTAACGCAGCAAGGAAATGTGAGAGATTGGATTTTTGAGCTCATCAAAAAATTGCCCTCACATGAACTGGTAGATATTTTTGTTACCGGGCTATATGGCACACGCGGCGGAAGGCTATTCATGAAAAATTGTTACAAAGCCCCTTATCTACTCACTGTTTTGTCACAAACTTCCTAGGAACTTGGACTGGTACATCATTTGAAGAAACACGAGGGAAGTGCAAGACAGGTCGAGGTCAATGTGGACCGGTGGATTTCATCTCCAGCGGGATGGACTAAGATCAATGTGGACGGAGCCCTGGGTAAACTGGATGACAAATCAACCGTAGCAGCTGTTGCTGGGAGAAGTAATGGTGAGTCAATGGGAGCATCTTCAGTGGTTTTTTGGGACTGGTGGATCCTAAAATTGTCGAGGCGCTAGCGATAAGGTAGGCCATCTGTCTGGCGAACGACCTGCTAACTCAAAAGTTAAGATCGCTCCAGACTGCCTCAGGGTGATAAACACGCTGAATGAGGACGAAGCTGAGCTACTATCATATTATACAGGAGATCAAGGCTAGGGGTGATCAGTTTGATGGCATTGAGTTCTGCCTAGAGAAGCGTAGCTCAAATTTTGAAGCTCGCAGGCTAGCTCATTCTTCAGTTAGAAGTAATCTTGGCTGTTATGTTTAGCTTTTAGATCCACCTGAGGGCATAGGTATCCCTAGAACCTTTGTGAACTGATTTGTGTAGGGGTACTACACCACTCAAAAAAAATTAAGTAATTAACTAGCATTTGCTTATTATCAGTACCATGTAACTATGTTGAATTCGCTGGGAAATGCACATGTAATTTACTAACAAGAACCACGATAATTGATCATGTGGGAAAAGTAGAATTTCATCTAATAACTTATTTCTATAGCAAGTTTTATTTCAGAAAGAGATGCATGATTTTGATCTTTTATCGGGTCTACTTCTAACTGTTGCTCCCTGCTACACAAATCGCAACCAGGCCAGCATATATATCTTTATGCGGGTACTTTTCGTACGTCCCATAGTGTACTTCACTTGGGTTTTAGTTAGTCTTTGATGTTTTTCATAATTTATTTCAGGCCTTTCAATGATGTGCGTTCAGTGGGAGGAGATGTTTCTATCGATTACAAAGGTGGTATGGTCAATCTCGTGTTGATGTGTCGGCTCGGTATATGTGTCTGTAGGTGTATGTGTATTCACAGAGGTGAGTGTATGTGCGTATATGTCAGCATTTGCGTCGGTATTGTATTAGAAAAAAGGGGAGAGGGGGAAAACACTGCGCCGCCCACCACCGCCATCAGGATCAGCAACGGCGAGGGGAGATTTTGAGGAGGTTAAATGTACAGCAAATGAGTTCCAAAGAAAAGATGTTGTTAGAAGGGACAGAGAGGGATTGGTGGAATAGTTTGTTATATTGCTTGAGCCTCGCGGGCATATATATATATAAGAATACAATGACCAAGTTCGGGTACAAGACAAGGCAGAACCAATCCTAGTCTATCCTATACTTCCTGATAATCATATACTGAACATCCCACCGTAGTCACAATGGTAGCGACGCAAACAGTGAGACTGAAGAAGAATCCGAAGGCAAGCCGACGGACATCCCCCACAGTCGTAACCGTCGATGCATCATGGAAGTCATGGCTGGAGTGGAAACCAACGAGGTTGCTCAAACAAGGCGGTAGCCCTTTACGCCGTTTGTCGAAGTAACCGAGAGGTAGGGTGGTGTAGCCGTGGTCGAGGTAGCCGTGCAAAGAATGTCGTGGTCGATGTCGAGTCGGGGTAGCCGGTGTCGAGGATGTCGCCGTGGAGCCGCGGGCGCAAGGAGGCGTCGAGTTAGTCATGGGCACTGTGGTGTCAAAGTAGTTGCGCCGGGTAGAGGACGGTGTTGATGAGGCGCCGCGCCGGGTTTGCCAAACCCGAGGAAACGTCGTAGACAAAGGCACGCGTCAGTGTTTCCAGCACCGGACATGCGTAGATGAGGGACCTGCACGAGTTGTACGCCATCTCGAGGAGTCGGAGGGGCCAGTAGAGAAGGAGACCCGACGACGATTGTGGCACCAATCGGCGTGGGGCCGATGTCACCAACGGTGATCGGACTAGACGAAGTGGTTGGGGAAGATGACGGCGACGCTGGCGATGGGCTGGTGTTGGATGAAGATGAAGGAGGTGGACGGGCGACGGCTAGGTTAGGAGTGCGGCGATGATGCTCGAAGTAGGCGAGGAACCCGACAGCGTGACGAAGACCGGCATGGACGGTTGCGTTCCCACGCCAAGGGAGACGGCGCAGCGCATACCAAGGGAAGTCGACGCGCGGGGGCGACAGTGGACCGGGGGCTGCGGCGGCAACAGGCGGGTCGGGGCGACGGCAGGTAGACCTCAGGGCGTCAGTGGGGACCGCGTGCCACGGCACTACAGCCCGAAGAGGTGGCACAGCGACGGAGCACGAGTCGGTGCAAACGCGAGACAGCCTCGGGCAGCGGCAGAGACCATGTTCCACTCTCGCTATGGCCCGATGTGGCGATGCAGTGGCAACGCGAGGGTTGGTGCAGCCACGAAGACGCCTAGAACGGGCGTCCTCTGGGGCGACTGTTGGTCGCGGGCCGCGGCACTATGGTCCAAAGGGGCGACGCAGCGGCAGCACGCGGGTCGATGCAGCCGCGGTGAGAACCACCGGGCGATAACGGGGGCCGCATGCCACGCTCGCTACGGTCCGATGGGACGAAGCAGTGGCAGCGCGAGGGTCGGTGCAGCCTCGAAGACGGCCTGAAGCGGACGGCCTCGGGGCGGCGGTGGACCGCGGGCCACGGCTCTACGGCACGAAGGGACGACGCAGCGGCAGCGAGCAGGTCGATGCAGCTGGGAAAAAACCATGAGGTGGTGATGCTGCGGTCCGAAGAGATAACGCAGTTGTAGCCCATTGCTCGATCGATGCAGGGACATGCATGCTCGACGATGATCTTCGCTGGATCAAGCTGCCTGACATGTGCTGATGGGCATGCACGTGCGTGAAGGCTAGCCTGGATGAAACCGAGCACGCGACCGGCCACGCCGTAGAGGAGCGCATGCACGGCGCGGCACATCGTGATGTGTGGAGACGATGAAGATACCGATGGAGTCAACCCAATGATGGAGCAGAGGCATGTCGTAGATGACAGACAGCGGCGTACGACGCAAACCGATTTTATAGATTAATAAACCAAGGAAAAATAACACTCAATCGGCGAGAAAGAAAAACTCCAATCAATGGATCGGGAAAAAAAATACTCTTTAGGGCAGTCGGTCA
>NC_041385.1:826662056-826730050 GCF_002162155.2 Triticum dicoccoides
TGGAGGCCGGCCGCCCCGGGGGTGGCGCGCGGGTGTGGAAGCGGCGGCGGCTAGGGTTTAGGATTGAGGTAAGGCTGAGAGGGATTAGTGGAATAGTTTGTTGTATTGCTTGAGTGGGCATATATAGAGGAGTACAATGACCAACTTGAAATACAAGACAAGACATGATTAAATCCTAGTCCATCATATACTTCCTAATAATCATATACTCAACGGATGTAAAATAAACGTGTTACACATAAAAAACAACAAAAACACTAACGCCCACACGTGTGGCAATATTGTAACTCGCCCACACGCCTGGATCACCATCCAGTTAAATCTGCACGAATCTTGACATACTGAGGTAGTTTTCGTGTGCCACATAGGACAAGGCCGGTCTGTGGAGGTTTCGCAGTTTGCCCGCACGCCGGTTTCTCGCTCGGACGAGGCCGGTTGCCAGTCGGACGTGCGGTGGAACTGCCGTCGTGGCACGCACGACTACTGTTCACCGTCTCCCACGTCTGCCCATTTTTTCACTCTCCCGCACCAAAGCTGTCAGTTGCCATGTGTTTTGCAGGATACATGACAACTGCCCTAGTGTGCTTGTAAGCAGATGTCAACTCTCTCTTTACCTGAACATGTTATTTTTGCCATGTCTTTCTGTAGTGCTACATGACAACTGCCTATTGTTAGTAGGTGGCAACTCCTAAAGATACCACCGTCGCCCGCACGTCTGTCTCCTCTCCCACATCCAAAGCTGTCAGTTGCCATGTGTTTTGAAGGATACATGGCAACTGCCCTAGTGTGCTTGTAAGCAGATAGCAACTCTTTCTTTATCCGAACATGTTATTTTTGCCATGTTTTTCTGTAGTGCTAGATGGCAACTACCTAGTGTTAGTAGGTGACAACTCCTAAAGATACCACCGTCGTCCACACGCCTACATGGCAACTGCCTAGTGTTAGTAGGTGGCAACTCCTAAAGTTTTCTAATCATGGCAACTGTAGTAGACCAGACCATACATGGCAACAGCTGCAGTTGTCCAAAAATGGCATCTGACACTTGACCTAAGATGGCAACTGCAGTTGAGCAACCATGACAACTGTAGTTGTCAGACATGGCAACTGTAGTTCAGCAACATGGCAACTGCAGTTAAACGAACATGAAAGAGGGTTCGGACCATGACAACTGCGGGGACGCGTGGTGACTGTCACGCGGGGCGTGTGGCTCACAAGCGGGGAGGGGCGACGGCTGAGAGAGGTCATGCGGGCCGCGGGGTCGCTCGTTCGGACGCGTGGGCGATCACGCCGCACACCGAACGTGAGGGCTTTGGCGGGGTGCGCCCGGACGTGCTCATGCAGGCGGGCCTGTGTCGATGCCACACGGGGCGTGCGGCACATATCTCGTAGATATCACACGTGTGGCAGTTATCGTCGTCCAAAAACATAAAACGAATCACAACAACACCACACAAGCGCGACCGTACAGATGGATTATCACAGTCCACCGTACATCGTCCCTGAGTCCACGACCAAAAGATGACAAATATGTATGCCGTATATAGACAGATACATTCTTCTTCTAGAAAAGGAGCGATTTTATTCATTTTTCAGTCGCTGCGTGCACAAGTAAAAGATGGCCGGCCATGCATGAGTACATGCACCGATCTTGTTCCTGGTCGTGATGCCCGCCGAGTGGCGATACAGGTTCGACGGCTGTCTACTGGCAGTAGCCCCTATGAGGGGGCAAGCAGACCCTGCGGAGCAGGTCTACGCACGGCCCCTCGCGAACGCAGGCGAGCTTGGCGCAGCAGTCGTAGGTGACGGGGATTGTATCCGCCGTGCGGCGGCTGAGGATGGCCCGGATGAACTGGTCCGCGCAGTCCCACGGCACCACATTCAGCGTGTTGGCGCAGCCCGTGTGGACGCGGCCGACAAGGTCCTGAGGCTGCACTGGGCTTGGCCCGGCAGCGGCGGCGACGGCCAGGAGGAGGAACATGCACAGGACGCACGCGATGAGTTGCCGGAGCGCCATTGCCGGAGGGGGCATGGCTGGGCTGGGTAGGTGCTTGGCGCTAGTATTTGGTTTCTGGGGAGAAGAAGCGTTTGGCTTCATCGGCATGCATGTATAGGAGATTGTGATCAACGCATTCATCGAACGGGATTTGTTTTTGGAATTCAATTCTCTGGGATTTGTGCTATGATTTAAGGCATTTACTGATAAGGATTTCCTAATTCTCATTTCAGATGAGAATGAATGATTCCTAATAAGGATTCCTAATTCTTATTTGTGCTATGATTTGTGCTACTCCGGCGGCCTGTGTACGTTGGGTTAGTTCTCAACCACACATTAATTGCTGTAAAATTCTTGCAAACTGTGGGCTCGGTGGTGTCTCTTTGTCGAGTGCGGCTGTCTGCGTTAGTTTTCCGGCGGCCTGCGTACGTTGTGGTTATTGGTTGTACCGGCCTTAAGCATCTTCAATTCTGATCCGCAAATTTCTACCGTATCCATCCACGAATAAGGGGACTAGTCCGCAGACATGGATGTGGGAGTCGTTCATCCAACGCTATGGCATACATCCGACTTAAAAAAAAATTAAGTCCGCACGTTCGAATAACCATATATATAGTTTAGAATAGTTTAAATGTTCAAATGCAGCGGTAGTTCTAATTTAAAAGAGTACAAATATTACACTCTAACATTGTTGCTCCCCTTAAACGCCCACTTATACTCAATCAGCTCTTCCTTCAGTTGCTCGATGCTGAATTTGTCGATGCATTTGAATAAACTTTTCAAATGTGACCGGATTTTGGTCAAGAAATTTAATAGGATCACCCATGCTCTCATATTCAAGAGATGAGGTAGCATCCTCCACAATCATGTTGTGCATGACCACACAACAGCTCATCATCTCCCACAAAGTCTCTGGATCCCATTGTTTAGCAGATCCACGAACAACCGCAAAACATGTGTGCAGAACTCCAAATGCCCTCACACCATCTTTTCTAGCCGCTTCTTGTCTTTGGGCAAAGTAAGACTTTTTCTAACTGGCTGGGTTACAGATGGTATAGACAAAGGTAGCTCATGAAGGATAGATACCATCAACCAGATAGTAGCTCATGTTGTAATCAGGCCCATTGACAGTATAATGGCAAGGAGGAGATTTTTCTTCAATCAGCCTAGCAAACAATGGTGATCGTTGCAAGACATTGCTGTCATTGTGAGACCAATGCATGCCAAAGAAAGCATGCCAAATCCAAAGATCATGTGATGCAACTACTTCAAGAATGATGGTAGGCTTCTTAACATGACGTTGATATTGCCCTTCTAAAGCTTTCGGACATTTTTTCATTTTCAATGCATGCAGTTAAGAGATCAGAGCAAACCTGGCCACCATCTTGCTTTCGATATTGTGCCACAGTTGACTCTCTCAGGTACTGAGGTCCAACCACCTCGACCACGACAATTGCAAATCTGACTATGGCATTTCCACATGTGCTCTCAGACATCCGTAGGTACCCATCCCACGAATCAGCGGTCGTGCACTTCTTGTAACCATAGAACCCAATCCTTCCCACGGCGTCCTTCTTCAAGATGAAGTAGTCACCAAAGGATCGGACCCCATGGTAGAGACAATCGAAGACATTTTTGCGCATCCGAAAGCGCCCATGAAAATTGTTAGTGAAGAGGGCAGCGGGGGCAAAGTAAACGTCCATCAGCATCAAATGGACGTGCGCCCGGTTGCAGTTGAGCCAAGAAAAATCATGCAATGGGCAAAACTGATGGTGGGGATACCTTGAAACAAGGCATTATCAAGAGGATTGGTAACGGTGCTTCAACCAACATTTGGGAAACTAATTGGACTCCGAGAGCTGGCCCTATGAGACCCATAACATCATTGATCCCAAACCCGCCAAGGATGGTTTTTGAACTTATAGACACTACCACGGCCACCTGGAGGAAGAGGGTTATTAGATCGGTACTTCTGCCATTTGATGCGGACGCCATCTTGGCGATCCCGTTATGCATGCAGAACATCGACGATTTTTGATCTTGGAGTGTTAAGTGCCGGGGGTTTTTACTGTGAAGTCGACATATCACATGGTAATGAATTCCGGAGAGAAAACTGGTTGAAGGAGAACGTTGGTGCTTCGGACGTGTCTACTGAGAGCCAAGCCTGGACCTCACTGTGGCATTAAAGTTCCTTCGAAGCAAAAGATATTTGTCTAGCACCCTCGTCCAGCACTCGGTACCTACTGCTGACGTTTTACATCATCGCCACATGTCACATTCACCAATGTGTGTTCTCTGCGAAGCATACGATTCTTAGAGACACACTCTTTTGGATTGCACCATGTCCAGATGCATATGGGCATTATCTGATGAATAGATGGCAAAACAAATGAGTTTGAATAGAGATACCACTGCAAAGAATTGGTTGTTTTCTTTGCATGATGAGCTGTGACAGGCCGATTTTGTGAAAATGATTGTTACTCTTTAGCCAGTTTGGAGAACGAGGGAAAGGCGATCTATGATGACATATTGAGTGGCCCTATGTGAACACATCACTTTATTACCTCATACCTAAATGATCTTAAAGAGGTGGGCAAACTGAGGAGCATTGTAATAGGTCTGTCGGTGCCTCGGTGGCACGTACTACATGCTGGCTACAGCCGCCGGCCTCCTTTGTTAAAATCAATGTAAATGCTTCAATCGTGAGCGTTCAAAGGAGATGAGCTATGGATGCAATATGTCGATACCATGGTGGCACTTTTCTGGGAGCCTCAGCGATTATCTTCAGAGGTATAAGTGATCCAACAACTTTGGAGCCACTGGCTGTTCGGGAAGCACTAGCCCTCGCTGAAGACTTGAACCAACAAAGGATCCACATAGCATCTGATTGCAAGGTGGTAGTGGATGACTTCAAGCATACCATTTTGGCTAGCTGCGGTGCTCTCATACATGAAATCATAGCTTCTAGTAGTTCTTTCCTTTTAGGTAATTTCGTCCATGAGTTTAGGAGCTCAAATTTTGTAGCTCACAATTTACCAAAGCATGCTTTATAGTTAGGGGTGGGCCATTATGTTTGGTTAGGAGAGCCTGGTGATCTTATGTTCGTACCCGTAAACATTGTGATGATTTAATAAAGCTTCGCTAGATTGTCTAAAAAAACTCATTGTTTTTTTATTATTATTTACATTTTTCCTTTCCCCTTTTTTTATTCATTTTTAATTCATGAACATTTTTTTAATTCATAACTTTTTCGGATTTGCTAATATATTTTGATTTAAATGAGATTTAGCTATGTTATATTATATCTAAGTGGTTCAGCACACGATCCAAAGCTGTAATACTTGTGTAAAACTGTTTGATCGTGTTGTCACTATGTCTTGCGTTCTATAGACGCTCGTGCAAAATCTTCCAATACGGAAGTTTCTTCAAATGGCTTGATTTTGTGTATTATTACTTGGTTTTCTTCGATAAATGTATTTTCCTACCAAACAATGGAGAAACAAGATTCCTTCTTTCTCAAAGGACTAGGTACTTGCCCGTGTGTTGCTACGGGGTATAAATATTTTAGTACATTACCCTATCTTATAACCCCGTATTACTCTGTCATGATTTTATTTTATAATCACTTATTGACTTGCCAAAGAAAATATAATTTATTTGGTAAGTCCATAAAAGATGAGACAATAAGGCGGTTTTTAAGGAACGCTCATCAGGAAAAATATGGAATGTTAGACGAAGCACTCCGCCTGGCAGGAAAATGAACGCTATTTTTTTATTTAATATAATATGACAGTGCTTGTATGTTGCAACGGGGTATAAATATTTTAGTACATTCGCTTGTGATTCACTTGCCATAATAATGTGATTGTGTAAATAAATGTTTATCAAATCTTGTTCGTGGTTTACATTATGTTTTGATGAGAAGTTTGGTAAGTAAATTAAAGTGAAATTGGTTCGAAAGATAAGTAAACTAAGGTGATTGTGGTGGTGGGAAGAAAGATGAGACGGGAACCTTACATTCTTTTTAAGTAGTAGTAGTAGTAGTAGTAGTAGTAGTAGTAGTAGTAGTAGTAGTAGTAGTAGTAATAATAATAATAATAATAATAATAATAATAATAAATATAAAGATAACGATAAAAATTAGTGTTAGAAATAGCCGAGAAATGGCGAAAATACAGTGAAAACCAAGTCAAAACTATTCATGAAAAGTGATAAATTCTCGAGCCATCACCCGTTGGGGGTAGAAAAGGTGTATGCGCTTGCACGGAGGTGCATTTTCAGCAAACGCTAGTAGAAGCTGACTTGTCTCTGTTCACTGCATTAAGATCTATGTGAAAAATCCAATGGCCATCACAGTGTTAGTTGTGGATCTCTAAAAAATTGATGTTAGACTTTTAGCCTTTTCGTAGATTTATTGGGGCTTGCAAGTGTGGTGCTTTCTCAGATACCCAATAACCCTTTTGAATTCATGAACATTTTTCAAATGTGTGAAGAAATTTGGCACTGCGGACATTTTTTGCATTTTGTGCACATTTTTTGTATTCTAAAACTATTAATTTTGTATTCATGAACCTTTTTGAATTCTGAATAATTTTTTAAATTCACATTTTTTTTGAAATCACAAACATATTTTCCAAATCATGAACATTTTATGAAATACCTAACATGTTTTTGTAACATTTTTACAAATTCATGAACAGTTTTTAAATCATAAAAAAATATTAGAGATTCATGAACAGTTCTTGAATTAAAAAATAAAAAAAATGTAAATAAAAAAGGAAAACGAAGAAGAAAAACGAAAAAGAGGGGCGCCCGGCCCGCACATGGGACCGCCTAGAATGTACGCGGTAGGACCCGATAGCGAGAGCGGCTGAGCGTTTGAATGTTTTTGCGGCGTGCAGGTCGCCAAATAAGAGGTCCTGTTGAAAGAGACGTCATAAATGTTATTCAGCGCTTCGGACACAGCTAACTAGCGAAATCACTAATTAAGAAGTATTCCTTGCAAAGATTACTTCAACTTTCTCAGGTTGCGACAAGTGGCGCGCTGCATGTGCACCACTTGTCGCAACCTGGTAGTTTCCCTTTTTTCTAGATTCGTTTATTCAAAATATTTTATCTCTTAAACCGCACGTCCAAATCTCGAACCGCTTTCGCCATTGGATTTCTCACGTCGAGATCTTCAAAACTAGATCCCATGTTGATAGGTTTTGACGAACCTTTTTTCCACAAAAAACCGGACAAAAAACCGACGAAAAAATCGAACCGGAAACATGGGTTTTTTTCCCTTTCCGAAAGAGGCACGCCTGTGCCTCTGACGAAATCACAACCGTGCCTCTCGCGAAAACAAAATCATGCCTCTTAACAGAAAACATGTTTTTTTTTACTTTTTCGAAAGAGGCACGCCCGTGCCTCTCGCGAAAACACAACCGTGCCTCTGGCGGAAGCAAAACCGTGCCTCTCGCAAAAGAAAAAACACGTTTTTTTTCCTTTCCAGAAAAGGCACGCCCGTGCCTCTCGCGAAAGCACAACCGTGCCTCTGGCAGAAGCAAAACCGTGCCTCTCATGAAAGAAAAGAAAAAACAGAAAACACATTTTTTCCTTTCCGAAAGAGGCACGCTCGTGCCTCTCGCGAAAGCACAACCGTGCCTCTGGCGGAAGCAAAACCGTGCCTCTCACGAAAGAAAAGAAAAAACAGAAAACACATTTTTTTCCTTTTCGAAAGAGGCACGCCCGTGCCTCTCGCAAAAGCACAACCGTGCCTCTCGCGGAAGCAAAACCGTGCCTCTCGTGAAAGAAGAAAAAAACATATATTTTCCCTTTCCGAAAGAGGCACGCCCGTGCCTCTCACGAAAGCACAACCGTGCCTCTGACGGAAGCAAAACCGTGCCTCTCGCGAAAAAAATGCATTTTTTTGCGCAAAAAAAACATTTTTTTCGAAAGAAAAAAATTGGTCGAAAAGCTATGGAAAACCGGTAGAAAACCAAAACGTCAAAAAAATCTAAAAAAAACCTTTTAAAAAGCCGAAAATGCGTGCGTAAAAATAAAAAACAAAATCCAGAGGGAGCGCCAAGAGTGTGACACATGGCGAATGGCTGTGAGCGCGCCAAGTGGCGTTGATCGTTGCGAGGCTCCGGAAGGAGCGCTCGTTAATTAGTTGTTCCGGCTAACTAGTGTTTTTCGAATGGGCCTTCCCATGTAACGGGCAAACAGCCCCGCTTTAATAGGTTTGGGATATTCTAGAATGTCCCTCCTTTCTGGTTTCTGTTTTCTGTGTTCTTAACCTAACGGTTTATGGGTCTCAGGTTTTGTTTGGATTTTTCCTTTTTTATTTTTTATTTTAGTTTTAGAATTCATGATTTTTTAAAATTCATGATTATTTTTTTCAATGTGTGCACCTTTTCCAAAATTTTCAATATGTTTTTTCAAAATCATGGAACTGTTTTAATTCGCATTGATGTTTTTTAATATCCTCGAGCATTTATTCAGTTTAGTGACTTTTTGCAAATCGGTTGAAAAATTCAAATTGGCAAACTTGTTTTCTAAAACCGATGATTTTTTAAAGTTAGCAAAATAAAACGGCGAGGACAAGCTCACTGTGTAAATCCTAGGATGAAAACTTGAAAAGTATGTTTTCTAAAAGGGTTCGTCTATGTCACATCTAGATGTGAGATAATATCTCACATCTAAATATGATGTCAATGCCACCTTTTTTTCCTTGTTATCCTTTTTGTTTGCTTTTAATTTGTCAATGCCCAAAACTAAAACCTGCTCACCCTGCGTCCTCCTTGTGTGGCCGGCCTGTACGCAAATCTGGTCACTAGCTCCCTAAAAAAAATCTGGCCGCTAGCTACCCGTAAAAAAACTGATCGCTAGCTTTTTCCGTAAGAAAACTGATCGCTAGTGCTAACATCGATTTGTTAACTTTTGCGTCCAATCGTTATACATTACAAGTACATCTCTCACAGCTAGCTTCTAGGCTACTAACGATTGTATTTTTTTGCCTTTTGGTTTTTGTGTTTTTCACTATTATTATTTTATAATTAATTTCCAGTAAGGAACAAAGTTTGGTGAAAACATATTTCAAAAACATGTTCATGAATTTACATAATTTGTTTAAATTATAAAATTGTTAATGATTACCAAAAATATCTAATGCACGGTGAACAATCCTTTAACGTATGATGATCATGCTTTGAATACCCACAATTTTTTTGCAATATACAATGAAAATTATTTTTTGATATATGGTGAACCTTTTTATATACAATGAGCTAAAAACGAACTTTTTTATATACATTGAACTAAAAGCAAACAGGAAAAAACAAAAAAAAATGAGAAACCCAAATAGAGAAAATAGATAAAAAAGAAGAGAACAAAAATTTGAACACATTTAGATTTGTTTTAGAAAATTGATAAACACCAACAATTTTGGAAAAATTAACAAATTTACATATTTGAAACATTTATTGAAACTTGTGAATTTATGAAAAAAGAATCATAAAAAATGAGATCAATTTTTGAAAAATAGAAAAATTAAAAGCAGAGGAAAACCACTGAAGAAAAATGATACATCAAAAACAGAAAAACATAAAGAAACAAAACAAAAAACGTATCCTAGCTATTTGGGCCGGCTCATCTATAGTATGTTCGCTGATGAGGGTGGACTTGCAGCTAGGACCCCAAATGGAAAATCGAGGATGGACTCTCAATTGGGAATAAAAAAGGTCGGGCCCTAGTTGCGAGTCGAGTTTGGACTTGCAACTGAGACCAAAAAGGCTGGACCCCAGTTACGAATCGAGGGTGGAGTTGCAACTGGGACAACAAAAGGTCGAGCCCCAGTTGCGAGTCGACGGTGGAATTGCAACTGGGAAGAAAGGTCGGGTCCCAGTTGCGAATCTAGGGTGGTAATTGGGACTAAAAATGGTCGGGCCCCAGTTGCGAGCCGAGGGTGGACTTGCAACTCGGACAAAAAAGATTGAGCTCTAGTTGCGAGTCGAGGGTGGACTTGTAACTCGGACAAAAAAGGTTGGGCCCCAGTTGCGAGTCGGGGGTGGACTTGCAACTCAGACAAAAACGGTTGGGCCCTAGTTGCGAGTAAAGGGTGGACTTGCAACTCGGACAAAAAAAGGTTGGGCACTAGTTGTGAGTCGAGGGTGGACTTGCAACTCAGACAAAAAAAGGTTGGTCCCTAGTTATGAGTAAAGGGTCGACTTGCAACTCGTCAAAGGTTGGCCCCCGTTGCGAGTCGAAGGTGAACTTGCAACTTAGAAAAAAAAGTCTAGCCCCATTTGTGTCGAGAGCGAACTTGCAATTAAGACAAAAATGGTTGGGGCCCAATTAAGAATCAAGGGTGGACTTTCAACTGGGACAAAAAAGGTCAGAGCCCCATCGTGAGTCAAGGATAGACTTGCAATTAGGATAAAAAGTGTCGAGACCCGATTGTGAGTCAAGAGTGCGATTGCAACAGGGAAAAAAAAGTCAGGCCCTAGTTGCGACTCGAGGGTGGACATGAAACTTGTACAAAAAAGGCCAGACTCCGTTGCGAGTTGAGGGTGGACTTGCAACTGGGACAAAAAAAGGTCAGGTCCTAGTTACAAGTCGATGGGGGTATTGCAACTGGGACAAAAAAGTTTGAGCCCCAATTGCGAGTTGAGGGTGCCCTTGCAACTACAAAAAAAGTCAGACCCCAGTCACGAGTCGACGGTCGACTTGCAACTAGGAAAAAGGTTGGGCCCCAATTGCAAGTCAAGAGCGGAGCTGCAGCTCGGTCAAAAAATGTTGAGCCCCAATTGCGAGTCGAGGACGTACTTGCAACTAGGACAAAAAAAGTCAGGCCCCAATCGCGAGTCGAGGGCCGACAAAAACGGAGCCAAACATGACTTAACCAACAACAGGATATACACAATAAACAAACAACAACAAGCAAGGCGGAAGGTAGAGCGCTTGCATGCAAATTACGAGAATTAAATTAAACGTGAACTAAAAAGAACTTATAGAATTTTAAAAAATCATGAATTTAAAAAGACCAAAAAAAGAAAATAAAAAAACAAAAGTTTTAAAACCAAAAATTAAAAATTAAAAAAAAACAAATAAGGAAAAAACAAACAAGGGAAAATAAACAAATCTTATAGCAAAGTTTTATCATATGAAAATGCACTAATATGTGAGGTACTATTTCACATCCAGATGTGAAATAGCAAACCTGATGCAACAAACATTGACAAGCGAGGCCAAAAGATAGAGTGCTTGCATGAAAATTACAGAAACTAAATCAAACAATGACAAACTTAGATGAGACAACATTTAAAATGTTGAGAATTTAAAACATACTTATGAAATTGCTCGCCCCAGACTCTTCTAATTATCCCCCGAAGCCCACTGAAAACAAAAACAAAAGCGGTCCACTCTCCACACAGACACATACATAAAAAACCGGCCTAGTCCGGGCCCAGACACAGACAAAAAGGCCAGCCCACTCTCTCTCTCTCTCTCACACACACACACACACACACACGGAAGGAAGTCACACGCAAACGATGATCACAAAATTTGCACAAAAAAGCTTTAGATCGTATGGTGAGAAACTTAGATGTGAGAAAACTATATCTCATCTAAATGTGTCTTGGCAAATCTGAAGAAAAACCCATGAATTAAAAAAACAAAAAGAGAAAATAAAAGCAAAAAACAAAAAAAAAAAGAATAGAGAGTCAAGAAGGCAGGCGCCAGACCCTTCTTTTATGAGTGGAGCAAGCCACCACCACATATATCTGGCCGCTTTCTCCTTTGTACTTGTGCTGCTTGTAGATGGGTCAAAGGTCAAAGAGAAGTGAGAAGATAGAAATGAACAAAGTGAATCAAAAATAAAAAGGACAAAGTACTCTGCCTCTCATTTAACTTCCTCGCAGCAACCGAGTAGAAAACGCACACGAAAAACAAAGCCCAAGCATACGCATGGACAACGGGCCAAACAAAAAACAAACGAGGTACGCGGCACACATGAGCTGAAGGAAACGAAACAACGGCGACACGGGACGCAGCCAGCAACGCAGATGAAGCCTCGCACTCATAAATAATCAGGTATAGATCGAACGGTTCTAGTCTTAGATGTAAGATAATATATTACATCTAGATGTGAAATAGCAAAACTATTTCTAAAAGCCTAAAAGCAGCCCAGTTTTGGGCGAAACCTTGAAATTTCACCACGCATTTTTTTGGTGGGGTGCAATTATTTATTTGTTTTCAAAACAAAGAAGGATGTCAGTTTCCGTCCAAATGATGTATAAGAATGGAAATAATGCGGTATATTTTTTTCTGAAAGAATCATGCCATGTACGTTTTCTCTGAGTACCACCAAAATCTTCACATGTTTGCATGATATTAAGAGGCCAACCATGACGATTGGGTCGAACCACTTTGTTTTTGTCTTGTCGAAATGAACTTGTCATGGTGCTAACAGAAATTTATTTTGGAAGATTTGTTTGTATATGCCGTTGCCAAGTCTCAAGTCTCAACAATTTCTATTTCCGATTGATTGTCCCAGCTGACATACATGTTGCGTCAATCGGCAGCATGCCATGAAAACTTTGGCATCACTACTTCTCCTTACAAGTAGCAGTGGAAATGGATGTTGTAGTTCCATCCACCCACGTCAAGTAAAAGGTTATACCACAAACATACTTTTGCTTGCAAGGCTACATGTCTGAATTTTGACTGCATTCCAACATCTGTCTAAATTTTTGTTACTGCATTCTATGGTCTGACTGAATTCGACAGAGTTATAAATGGCGTTGAGCAACAATGTAATGTACAATTACATGTTTTGTCATACTACACAACACAACTGCACAAACTGCTGCTGATCATCCTCTATTGTGAGCAAGCTACATCAGTAAGTACATTGGCATATAAAAATTTGGAGAATCTACAGTAAGTAAGTAATTGGCAGAGCATGTTATTTAATTTACAACTTGTGTTATTCTTCCAGGTATTGAATGCATCTTTCTGTCATGATGCTTCAGTAAATAATACCGCATGTTATTAACTGATGGACTACCATGCTATTTCGACCGCCTTGTCGGCAGTAATAGAGAATGAATGGTTGGATCAAATGTGACCGGGGCGGAGGGAAAATTCTCTGTATACGCTATGTTCTGATATCGATATGTGCAGGAGAGGGCCTTTACTTGCACGCCGTTTGTCATAACCATGCATGCAGATGAGCGCCATGAATGGCATGGCATGGCTGCTTATCCGGCGCTGGGAGTGGGAGGGCGTGTGCCGATATACTCAAAACCGACGACGAGGAATGCTAGGCCTTGAATGAAGAGGTAGATGTAGTACCCTTTGTTTGCGTAGAACAAATCGTAGAAACCACTTATAATTATGCAGGTCCCAACAAAAATCTCTGAGCAGTTGTACCTGATAAAAAGAAGACACACATCAGGCATTATTTGACAAAACTTGAAAACACGAAAATCGGTATTTTGTATGCAGTAATCCGAAGTAGTATATATTTTAATGCACTGTATTAGCTTTGAGTTGCTTACTTGTCCCATAATCTTATTCTCCTCTTCTTGAGCTTTGGCACTAGGGGCGTCGTTAGCTCAACATCTATCACCTTCACAGCATCTAACACTTCCATGGCTGGCTTTGTCTTGTTGGCATCTCCTAATTTCTCAGTGACAACCCACTCATTGACTCGCCCGGCGTCTAGAAGACCGGTTACCGCCGCTCTTATCCGGTGCAACGACATCACATTCTCAAAGAGGACCCAGAGGATCACCAGATGAAATGAACTGAAAGAGTGGCTTTCTGGTGTCAACTGAATGTAACAAAGAGTACATGTCATTCTGAAAGTTTGGTCTTGAAATGTGTGTTGTTACCTTGGTGATCCAAGAGCCTTGCAGAGGGTGATAACGGTTGGAACGTAGACCACACCCCAGAGAGGTATCTGAATCTCAGGGAAGAAAACGGACAACGGGATCGCGAAGCAGTAGTAGATGAACGTCACCGTATGGGCAGCGATCTTGCCGACGAAGAAGAAGTCGTACAACAGGTGGAGCTTGCTCCAAAATGACACTTTCTGCACAGAGAAAATTAAATGTCAGTCAACAAGATGGTGTGTGTCAATGGTTGGTGATGCATCCTCCCTTATTAGGTTCAGAAATGCAGACCTTGCTCTCTAGAATCTCTACCAACATTTTCTTGAACAGGTTTGCAGGTCCACATGACCACCTGTGCTGCTGGAATCGGTACGCCTTGAATGTGCTTGGCAGCTCACTCCTGACCTAACCACGAACAGATCCGAGCATCGTTAGGTTTGTTTCATGATGGGTACTGTACTCCATGCTTACATTATTTCTGACAGAGAAGAAGCAAGTAAATAGAAGAGCATTTCTTTTGGCTTACTTTTACGGCGCCAACATACACGAACTTCCAGCCCTTGAGCGCGGTGCGAACAGCCAGGTCCATGTCCTCCACCGTCGTCCGGTCCTTCCACCCCCCGGCGTCGTCGATCGCCGCGATCCTCCAGACACCGGCGGTCCCTGGAAGATCCAAAAATCCCCAACGGTTCACTCACTCAGCATGCTCATTTGGATGCTTGAAGCTGTCTATATGATGATGAAACCGAGTGTGCGTACCGTTGAAGCCGAAAAACGAGTAGACTATGGACCCGGCCTCCTGCTCGAACTTGAAATGGTAGTCCAGAGACATCTCCTGGAACCTCGTCAGCAAGCACTCATCCGAGTTAACTGCACAACAAAACAGCACAAAGAGATTCAGATATTTTTTCAGAACAGTGTGCTTGTGCCTGAGTGAACAACAAACAGAGTGCACGAGGAGTGACGGACGGACTGACTGACCGAACTTCCAGCGGGTCTGGACGAGGGCGATGTCGGGGTTGTGGACGAGGAAGGGGACGGTGCGGAGGAGGAAGTCGGACTCGGGCTGGAAGTCGGCGTCGAACATGGCGATGAACTCGCATTCCTGCACGTAGTCGTGCTTGAGCCCCTCCTTGAGCGCGCCGGCCTTGTACCCCTTGCGGTTCCCCCTCACCTCGTACTTGATGTTCACGCCCTTGCCCTTCCACCTCTGGCACTCGATCTCCACCAGGTCCTGGTAGAAATGGAGCAGAAAATTCGGTCAGTTTTATCTGGCATTGTGCACTTGGGGTGATCTGCTGTCCAAAACTCTGCAGCAGGAAACGCTCGCTCATGCATTTTAAAAGGTTCAAGGCTGCATCTACAACTGTATGCCCAAATTTTAGTGAAGGGGAATTAATTAAAAGATGGGTTTTCAAGATAATAGTTTGCCACAAGTAAAAGCAACAATTTGCCTCAATTAATCGCATTTTCTCTGTAAGAAAAAAAGGAAAACTAATCTCTTTTTCACAAAAAGTATATATCAAAAACAGGGTAGACCCCCGATCTCTGCATCAAGGTATGCACACGGCCATATGTCTACACTCAGCATGTATCAGATGAGAACAACCATGCTGAGTACATGCATTTAATGTTGTTTGTTAGCGGTGTACATGTTGGAACATGCTAAGCTGAGACTCTGTTTAGCAGGTTGCATCTGTTAGACATGTCGGTGCTATTATAGCAATCAGCTATTATAGCAATCAGTTTTTTTTTAAGTCAATTATGTGAACAATTTATTAAAACATGAATAAAATTTAAACATTTCATGAAAATTTAAAATTTTCAATTTTGAAAAGTTTTCACTTTATTTTAAAGAAAATCTAGATATTTTTAGAAAATATAAACAAATTTCTGGAATTTATTTTTTGGAGGAAAACAATATTTTTTGGAATCCTGCACATTTCAAAAAATATAAACAAATTTACAAAAGTTTAAACAAATTTAGAAAGTCTGAAGATTTTTTAAAACACGTCGTCGCTTACTTGGCTCGTGCATGCTGACAGGCGAACTATGCTGTGGTGTGTCTCTCTTTGTGCATGGTACGAGGGTATCTGGGCTGAGCTCGTGCAGGCTACCAAACACCGAAAAATGAATTGAGTATGAAACCTTTGAGCTGATGCACCCTCCATGTACTATACCAAACACACACTAAGCCCCTCCAACGGCCAGCTCGGCGATGGCAGTTGTGAACTAATTTGTTCGTTTCGCGGGTTATGCGGGACGCCGCTTGCATCCCTAGATGGCACCAAAGGCAGCGTGGTGGATATATCCAGAACGAATCCACGAACATGGTCGCCAATATAATGTTGGAATCCGGCGCCCCAAACGCAACAAAACAGGAGTGGGCGCTAGCTGGCTAGCAGGCTACGTCGCACACATTATCACCACATCTTCGGAGTGGCCGGGCCAGGAATCCGGTGCCCCGAGCAAGCAACGAGCGTCGTGCCAGCTACGCGGCGCACTACCAAGCCCACGTGCCACACACACACGAGGCAACGCCGTCAAACGATGAGTACTACTAGTACTGTAGCGTGCAAAGTCTCTCACCTTTCCTACTTTTTCTACTACTAGAGAGGGTAGAAAAAAATGAAGGGAGGCGTTGACCTGACCAGAGAGGCCAGTTACCGGGACAACATGCATGCTTGCTTTATACTCCTGCTGGCTGACCCTACCACTTAGCAACCAATCGAGGTGCTCCAACGTGCTTGGGGCCAAATTTGGATCCGGTGTTTCGGAAGAAAATAAAATAAAAAATGGGTCCGGCCACCTAACCTGACCCACTGTCTGTCACGCCTCCTCCTCACGTTGCTCGATCGCTCACATGGCCACCCGGTATATATTCTAGGTAGTTAGTTATAGGGAACCCTAAAAAAAAGATAGTTATAGGGAGGGACATGTGTGTCATGTTCTGGGCTTCTGGCGGTGCTGGGTAGTATCATGCCGAAAAAGAATATAATATGCGTGCCATGACCTGTACGTCAGGCCATTAACCCTGCTCTATATATAGTACTACTTGAGGAATAAAAAATCCTAAATTCTGCCGCAAACAAAAGAGTTACTACGTATAGCGGAAGTAAATGGCAAAGAGCAGATGGCATGGCGCCGGCCGAGTAGTGAGTACGTACGTACAAATCAACGGCCGGCGGCGACCGAGTGGCCAAGTAGGTGGTTTGGCGCGTCCGCCGGAGCCATTGCTCCATGCCGGACGGCCGCGCCGGCTTCGGCTTTAGATCGACAAGGCCGGGATTCTCTTCACGCATGTGAACGGGATGCTCCGCCTGCTGCCGCTGGAATTGATTGTGTGCACATGCATGCACGCTGCTTGCCTGCGAGCGATGTCTGTGTGCAGGAGTCGGTATGGGGTGATCGATCCACAGGAAGAAAGGAGCTACCATTTTTCCTGTCAAAAAAGAACATGTGTTTTTCGCCAAAAGGAAATCGCGGGAATAGTTCTCCCCTAGTTTTATCTAGGCCGGCAGAGCACGCTCGTCAGTTGTCAGTCACGGGCTCACTGGCTGCCTCTCCCGCTAGCAAACAAGCCGATCGGCCAACCACTCCTTTATCTGCACTTATCACGGCCCGGCATGTCATGTGGCAACTGGTGGTCCAAGTTGCAAAAAAAAATAGGCCATGGTACCCCGCGTGCGTGCCACTAGGGAATGCTCAAAAAAATAGGATCGAAACGCCAGGCCCGGCGTCCATGTCACCCCGCGTGCGTGCGTACGTGGTGCCTGCCACGCTGCCAGCGCGGCGGCGCCAGTGCCAGCCAAGAAACGACGCCGCCGGCGGGCCAGACAGGGCGGAGAAAACGAAGGAGCGAGCAGGCGATGATGGAACATGCACGCACGCACGCACGTACGTACGGGAATAATGTGAATTATTGCGGCTTTTTGCAGCGAGCTAGATGCGCGGCGGATGGGATGGGTGGATTGATTGCGTTTGCGTACCTTCACAACGGGGTCCGTGGAGTCGTCCAGCACCTGGATCACCACGCGCTCCGCCGGCCACTCCAGCGCACACGCCGCCCCGATCGACAGCTTGTACACCTTCATTCCCATCCATCCGATCCAACCACACCCAACAAAACAAATCAGTAAACAAATCCCACCACACCGCCGGCTCGCCGCCGGTCAACATTTTCCTAATGAACACTAGGCAGTAATAAGCACTCACCTCCCGCTCGTTGTACATGGGGATCTGCACCAGCACCACGGGGAACGCCGCGCTGCCGCCGCCGCCGACGCCGGCCTCCTCGTCCCCCCTGGCCGCGGCAGCAGCGCCGGCGGCGATGGGCCGCCACTGGTACCGGCGCTCGGGCCGGTGGCCGAAGGCCTTGGCGGCGAAGCAGACGGCGGCGACGAAGACCTTCTCGAGCAGGATCATGACGGTCATGGCCAGCGAGAGGAGCACCAGCAGCCGGATGGCCGGCACCACCAGGAACGCCCGCGCCTGCATGCCGGCCCACGCGCATTGCGCCGCCACGGCCGCCCAGTCCACCCGCACCGGCACCTCCGCCCACACCCCCGCCGCCGCCGCCATGACCTCCTCGCCAGCGCCGGCCATGCCCGGCCCCCGGGTGGCTGGATCTAGCTAGGAGGACTGGCTAGGCCGGGCGCAGATGCTGACACGACTAGCTGGCTGGCCTCGGGCTAGGTAGGTGGATGGAATAGTGCAGGCTTATATAGAGGATGCACATGGCGAGTGAGCGATGGGTGCTCCTCCATATGGCCGCATGCGTATGGGATGTGGTTACGGGGTAGACGGTCTTGGTCTGGCCAAGCTTTCATTTCTCTCCGAAATCGATCGACAGCTTCTCAATGGACGATGGGAAGTAGATGCATGCCATATAGTAGTATGTGCGTGCGTGATGAGCTCTGGTCATCTGGCGGTTGGTGAGATGAGATGGGTGCATGCATGGGAATGTGGCCGTGAGCTGTGTGGAGTGTCCGAGTGGTGGTACTACGTGCTACTACTATTATTGGTCCATTCCGTTGGTGTTTAGGGGCCACTTCGTGTGTGTATTATTGGTGAAGATATAGTAGAGATAAAGGAAAAGGTACTACGGTGACATGGCAACGTACGTACGTACGGGGTGTGGGCGTATGACTCAGTAGCAGCCCCAGGCCTTGTCTCGGCTCTCAAGCAGAGCCATGTGGTCGGGCCGGATCAGATCGGACGGAGGCGGGGGCTGTGCATGTTTGTTCACATGCGTATGTCTTTCTAGTGCCATGGTGCCTACTGCCCACTGGCTTGGACAGGACAGGCTCGACTCGAGCGCCGTCCTAGTTTTAGTTTCGGTGCCCGGAAAGTGGATCGCCGGCCGGCCGGGTGGGCATTTGGCATCGACCAGTGACAAACTGCATGGCCGATCCGATCGGATGCTTCTCTAGGCAGGCGTGAAGTATAAGAATTAATTGCAGGAGTACCTTTCTAGTTAGAGACAACAGTGTCCTAGGATTTGACTCGTCAGCGCCAGCCAGCGCTTCGCCATCCGAATCGGATCTGGAAGCAAGAAAGCAAGGCAGGGGAGATTCCCACATTATGTATTTCCGGAAATCTTATACTAGTACAAAGCTGATGTTTCATGGGTGTTTCTCTTTTCTAGCGAATGCTACTTGGTGTGTGTGACTCTACGCATGAATCATAAGAACAACTTTAATGGGGCGACTCATCTCCTCCGCCGCCGACTGTTTGAGTCGGTACGGACAAAAATGGAGGCCCAACGCGCCGACCCAAATAAAAAATGTGTCCGCTTCGCGTTCGTGACGACGCATTTGCGGTCCAAATTTGTGCCCCAAATGCGTCAGCGCGGACGCGGAACGGACGGCACGAGCGTTTTCTGGTTGTCTGCCGCGTCCCGATCTGGCGATCGTCCAACTGTCCGCGACCAACCTCGTTAGCTTAATTTATAACCTCAGGCCCACGCGTCAACAACGGCAGACGTCCTTTTTTAAGCTGATCGTGCGGCGGGGCCGTCCTCATCCACTTCGCAGTCCACATCTAGCCCGCTCTGCTCCCCCGTCGCCGACAAACCCTAGCCACCACCACCACAGCGAAATGGGGCTCTTCTCCGGCGCCAGCAGCAGCAAGGCCAAGGGCAAGGTCACCGCCGTCCCTTTACCCGCAGAGTTACTTCCGCCTCCGCCGGCGCCGGCTCGTCGGCAGAGGCAGCGCGTGAACGTGCCCGTGCACCAGGCGGAGTGGAACTGGCAGCACCGCGTGCCTCTGACATACCCCGACGCCCCCCTGCCGCACGACTGGCATCTGGATCCGGAGAGGATCCCAGTGCCGGCGACGCCGCGGTCGGCTAGGGCGCACGCGGTGGAGGTGCGTCACCGGCTGGCGCTGCTGACGCTGGAGCAGCGCCGCGACCACGCCTACGCAACCGACTCGCCCAATTGGGCGAGAGGTTTGCGTTCGAGCACGAGGAGGTGAGGCGATCTGGCATGCGCGAGGTCGACCGCAACGTGCCGCCACCCCCGCTCATCGTCTGCGAGGAAGACCAGGCGGCGGAGGACGCCTACCAGGCGGCCCTTGCGACCGTCTACCGGGAGAGCAAGGAGGACGAACGGCGCATGACAGAGGCGGTGGAGGGAGAGGAGGCTCGGTACGAGGCGGCCATGGCGCAGGCCATGGCCCTATCCGCGGCGGGCGACTGTGTGGTGCCGCCGGTGGCCCCTCCGCAGCTGGAGCCGGAGCCGGAGCCCATCGAGCGCTACTCCTGGACGGGAGTAGTGTGCAAGTGGGTCAGCGCGCCACCGGTCTGCCTGGGGGCGACGCCGGCGCAGGAGGCGGCGTACCTCGAGCACTGGCGCCAAATACGGCTGGCCGAGGAGCGCCGCGACGGCGAGTACCTCGAGATGCTCGAGCGCGACGCCGAGGCCGAGCAGCGCGACGCCGAGGCCGAGCAGCGCGACGCCGAGCAAGAGGCGCGCCGGGCCGTGGCGGCACTGCCCGCGCCCGGCATGAATGCGCTCTGGAACACGGCGTTCCCTAGGGCCGGGCCGGCGCCGACGCTCATCGACCTCACGGACCCCGAGGACGACGACGACGCCTAGGGCAGCACGCCGGCGGTAGTTTAGTTTTTTTTCTCTTAAATGTAAATGTGGACGCGTGGACTCCCGCCAGCCTTTGTGGCCGGCTTTAATGTTTAATTAATGTTGCTTTTATTTTAAATATACATGCATTCTTTTTTTCTAGCACCGTCAAAATGGGTCGCTCCAGCGTTGGGCGCACGCGCCGACCCAAACGCGGAAGCGAACGATCGTGTCCGCCTGGCCGACCCAAATGGATAAAAAGCGAACAAAATCACCGTCTATTTGGGTTGGCCCGTTGAAGTTGATCTAAAGAGGTGACATGTAGCAACATCCACGGGGCACACTGTTCGTTCCCACGCGCCCTCCTTGAGAACAACGCAATTGTTTGCTCCTATGCGCCCTCCCGGAGAGAACGGTGCAATTGTTCGCTCTCGTACAGTCCCTAAAGGAGAACCCGGTGTGTAGCATGGCACCCCTAGATGTATCATGGCAATTACTGGAACATGTATGCCAACTGCAAAGCAGAGCATGGGCAATTACTCTCTCTGTCCAGAAATACTTGTCGAAAAAATGCATAAAAATGAATGTATCTAGAACTAAAATACATCTAGATACATCCATTCCTTCGACGAGTATTTCCGGACGGAGGGAGTATTAGCAATGACAATTCTTGAGCATTCCCTAGTGGCATCGTTCGCTTGAATGAGCCTTTCTGAGGGAAAGTCCGTTCGTGCCAAGGTCCTCTCTAGGGAATGTCAACCCTCTATTAGACTCCTTCAGATCCAGTTTGGTTGGAGGCCTCACCTGAAGGCCTCCCGTCAACCTCGATGCTTCTCCCGCTTGTCTGGCCTGAGCTACAAGGCCGCGTTGTTAGCCTGGTTCGGACGATCAATTTTGGATTTGTGGCAGCTAGGGTTTGGCAAAGAGAATAGTCATGGGTGGCTACTGATGCAGCATGCTAGCCACATCGCATTGAGCTTTGTCATCTCGCTAATGCTAGTATAGATCTTGCCATGTTTATCGCATGGACTCCTGACAGGGATGACCAGCCCCACCTTTTGTCCGCCGGTCGATGCCACAACCGGCGTTGATGATGACGCCTTCGTCAAAATCTCATATAATAGTTTGTGGCGCAAATATCTGGGGATCATCAGTCTGGGGAGAGCGAACGAGTCATTCCTAGGACAGCTAAGATTGAGCGAACAAATTAGTTCACTAAGAAAAGAGAAGACCTGGGAGAAGGAGCGTTCGGCCGGGCCACGGCTTGACTAGAGAATCCTTTCCTCCTCCATAAGAAACGTCTCCTTCCTCCTCCCGTCGGCGCCGCCGCGGATCCGCCCCACCTCCGTTGGCCTTTGGCCTATGGAGGTGCAGAGGATCTCGGCCCCCCGCTGGCGGGAGGGACCCCGTTCTTGTTTTTGCTAGGTTGAACGTCTTGGTTGGGGCTGTTTGGCGGCGGCGATGTCCCTCCGTAGCAATAATGTCTCCCGCGTCCTATCTCCGTCCCGATGGTGCGAATAGCGTTGTCGGAGGATGTGTGGAGGTGTGTCTCCGTCGGATCTCATAGGATTCGGTCGGTGCTGGTCTTCGGTGGATCTCTTTGGATCCAGTTTTTGTTTGTCTTCGTTCGTGTGGTTCCAGGTTTGATCTTTCCAATCTACAACTCTCTTCATCGACGATGGTTGCTGCTCCGGTGTGTTGGTCCTTTGGGGCCTTAGCACGACGACTTCCCGACTGTCTACTACAACAAGGTTTGCCCGGCTCCGGTGATGGAGGGGTGATGACGGCGGCGCGCCTTCGGCTCGCTCCAGTGCTTGTAGTCATCGCTAGATGGTTCATAGACCTAGTTGTAATTTTTATTACCTCTTGTGTTCTCTGTACTGCCATGATTGATGAATAGATTGGAAATTTCTCTCGCAAAAAAAAGAGAAGACCTTTCCCAGTGCCCAAGTGCTAGAGAGAGTAGCCGGGCACCCAAGCGCCACCCTAATGGGCCGGCCCAATAGGAAGCGGTCGCTTCGCTGGGGGCTCGCTAGTTATTCCGGTTTGCTAGTTCACAGTTGTCTAGTTGGCCGGTCCATCGTTGACAAATGACTTTTTGAGAAAAACTTTTAGAAAGGAATTGAAAAAAAAAGAAGTTCACCCAATTTGAACAAAGTTTGCCACTTTGAAATAAAGATTTTGAAGAAGAAAAAGTTCAAGGATTTGAAAAAAAAAGTTCATCAATTTTAGAGAAACTTCACGAATTTGAAAAACATAGACCACGAATTTTTTTAAAAAGCTTGTGGATTCAGAAAATTCATTAATGTTGGCAAAAAAAATCTTGAATTAGGGAAAAGTTCACAAATTTAAGCAAAAATCATCAAAAAAATACAAAAATCATTTATTTGAAAAAAGTTTGCAAATACTGAAAATAAATCACAAATTTGCAACAAATAAATCACCAAATTTGAAAAAAAAAGTTTGTGTATTCAAAAAAAATAGTTCACAAATTTGATTTTTATGTGTTTTGATAAAAAAAGGTTTATGAATTTGAAAAAATTGCACGAATTTGGAAAAAAATCCGTGCATATAAAAAGAAAAATAAGAAAATGAAAAATGAAAGACAAAAAGGAAACAAAAATAAAAACGAACAAAACCAGTCCAAAAAAACAAGAAACAAAACCTAGTCTGGAAGCTTCCTAAAACGTAGGAAGCTTCTGGAAGCTTGACAAAACCGGGGGAGGAAACTTCCCTCTCATGCGCTAGAGCACTTTGATGGGCCGGCCCATTAAGAATCATCGGAAGGGAGGGTGTGTGTGTGTGCTCATTTGGCACGCTAGCCTATATCGGGCGCTTAAGGCGCCAAATAGGCGCCAGCGTAATTAAACCCTTGCAGCACGAACCCTCGCTAAAACCCACGGTGTCGTCTTAGCAATCCCAAAACCAAACATTGGTGTGCTAATGGAATGAGCAAAAACAAAGGGCCAACAAGCCCAACTCGAGGCCGGACGTTCCCGTGATCACTCTCAGGCCTGAAAAAACCCATAAAAATCACAGGGCAACAATGTGGACGCCATGCGAAATAAACTCATAAACACCATGTAAATTTCTCAAAAACAACACAAAAACGCCATATCAAATAAATAGAAAATCACCACTATCGTGAGAGTTGCATATAAAAAGCGTTAAAACTACGTGCAAGCATGAAAGTTGTCGTACAAAATAAAGTTGTCATGATACATACAAAATAAAAATTGCCATGATTTATACAAAATAAAATTGCAATGAAAACTAAAATGCACGAATTTTCATATATGTAAATGTATATACATATATAAAAATGTATCACACAAAACTAAAGTTGCCATGAGGTGCACATCAAAAAAGCCATAGTAAACCCCAGGAAATTAAAACAAATATCATGCAATTAAACTTGCCATGATATGTACGCTGAAAGTTCCCATGGCATATACAATGAAACATAGAAAGTAAAAACCCAAGAAATTCATAGATACAACACAAAAATTAAAGTTTCCATAAAATAAGCGCTAAAACTGCTATGACCTATACAACCAAACTACCATGATTTGTTTTCTTCTAAATTTGCCATGTGATTTGTACAAACAAATCAAAAATTTCGATATCGTCCAGGACACATTTTCCTATCTAAAAGAAGTGCCATGTGATCAGTATAAGCATTTTAAACTACTTGACATGTTGAACAGAACAAAAAAAATCATAATCTGCCATGCGACTAATACAATTCTCTAATTTTTTTTATAAGATGTATGAAAACATAACTTATAAATTTCCATGTTTCATAGAACACACTTTTCCCCTAATAATTGCCATTTGACCAGTCCAAACATTTTCATAACAAAGAATTTACCATGCATGTTAAATAGATTTGCCATGGTGTAAAAAAAGGCAAGTTAGTTGTGAAAACAAAAAGGAATTGCCATGGTCCGAAACTCTGAATTAATACCATGAGCTAAGTAATAAAGTTGCCATGCTACCCACAATGGAACTACCATCATCTAATTAATAAATTTGCCATGCTCTAACTAATAATGTTTTTGTGCTCTAATTTTTCCCTTTTTAATTAATTATTTTTTCTCCAAGAATTTACATGTTAACATGTTCTCTAGATTGTCCATAGGCATTTAAGAAAATATAAAGTTGCCATCGTGTGTAAAACAAAAAAAACTACAATTTTCATGTTTATAGATTAGTGAAACTAGACATGGTTCATAGTTGCCACATGTTTTACATTTAGCTAGCTATATTTGCCATGTGCCTTGCTAGTAACCATGGTGTTTCTACATTCGAGATGATTAAACTGAATTGCCATGCGTTCAACAAATTTTGCCATGCTAGATAAGAGAAAAAATTATATTTGTTCAACAAATTTTGCCATGGAAATTTACATATAGTAATGTAGCTATGAACAAAAAATTTCAATATTTCTACATGGTGTAAAATTAGGAAAACTGATTTGTAAAAATGATGGTGAAAAATTGGAAAATTTGCCATGGTCTATATAATAAAAATTACATGGTCTAAAATTAAGAAAATTGCCATCGCTTGAATAATAAAAATTCTATCCTCTAAATAATACAATTGCGATGCTACCTCCACTAAAACTACCATGGTCTAATTAATATAATTGCCATTGTTTGAAATAATAAAAATTGCCATAGTCTAAATTAATAAAAAAAAGCCATGTTACCCACACTAAACCTACCATGGCCCAATTGATAAAAAATGTCATGGTCTAATGAATGAAAGTGCCATGCTAGCTTCATGTGAACATGGCAAAAAAATTAAGATTTTTCTTGTTTTTGAAAAAAGATGGCAAATTTAGAGAAAACATAACAACTTGGTTTAAGAGCTTCTCCAACAGGCGCCCCAAAACTACCTCACGCGCTAAAAACCAGCGTTTTTTGCACCGGAAGAAAAAAAGCGCTCCAACAGGCGCTGTTAAGTAGAGCGCGCTCAAAAAACATTAGCGCACGGGTGCGCGGGCGGGCTGCGGAGCTACAAATTTGGGGTGTCTGATTGTGAGTGCGGGCTGCTGCAGGTGGGCCGCTGCATTGGCCGCTGTGTTTTTGTGCGCCAGGAAAACCTCCCTCGCACAAAAACACTATTTCGACGCTGCAAAACTCTTTTAGCGTGTCGCGCTACTGCACGTCTGTTGGAGATGCTCTAACAAGAGTTTTGCAAGTTGCATTATAGAAGGGACAAACATTGTTGTGCATGGGCAACTCAAAATATCCAATGGCAAAATTCCCAAGGGGGGAAATATTTGCTATGCATGGCAAAATGTATCTAAAATTTGCTAATGGCAAAAATTTTGCTAATGGAAAATTTTGCAAGGACAATAACCTTCATTGTCATAATACAAAAATTGAACAAGAAATTTCTCCAAGATCCAAATAATAAAATTTCTAAGAAACTACCTACACACCTAATCAAAATTTCTAATGTGAATTGCCATCCATGTACCATATTGTGAATTTTTTTGCAAATCATGTACACCTAAACAAGTTATGTTTGCTTCTGAAGAAACTACTTCCACACCTAATCTGAACATTGGCATTTCTAGGTTTCTGCAAACTATCTACAAAAATCAAGCACCAAGTACACCACCGTGTTCTCCAACGAGTGGTAGCAGCCAGACCACCAGCTTCTTAAAAAAACATCCACCAACAATTGCAGTGCATAGAGTGCGGGAGTGTGCATACCAACCTCAAAAGAGGATTATAAGAAGACTCGTGTCGAAGTGTGTCTGCGCCTGTTCCATGGTCAAGTCGGCGTGGAAGTGCGCGCAGGACTGCCGACTCGTCGTCTGAGGCCGCCTCCATCGTTAGAGACATCTCGGGAGCAGATCAGCAGGCCTACCTCTATCCTCCTTGCACGACGGCCTTGCCAGTTGGATGCAAGGGTGGCTATCTCGTGGTACTACTCTGTCAAGAGGCTCTTCTACAACGTGCTAGAGCTCGCGATCATGGTGGAGCTGGTGCACGGAGGAGGATATGAAGCGGGACACTGATGTGGTGCGGTTTGTGCCGGGCGTGGCCTTGTTTAAATAGCGGATGCCGACCATGCCAAGTGGTGGGGTGTGTCAATGCCCGCGCCGAAGTGAGTTTCTCTGCCAGGGTGCATGTTTAATCCTGGTAGGCAGACGGACGGACGCCCATTTGAATGCGGTAGATATTCGTCCACTCACCTTGCTCTGTCATTGAACAAGCGCGGAGACCGGGACGTGGCGCGGGCAGCGCTCTAGGCCTGTCGTCTCAACGTCGGCACCAGTGAAAGTTCGTGTCCGCTCTGGGCCGGCATCAATGCGGCACTTGCGCTCTCAAGCAGCATGAATGTGCGGCAACCGCTTTGCACGGATTTTTTTTGGGTGGGTCCAGGGTGTCAGACGCGTGCACGACAGTGATCCAGACCCTCGGTTTGCCTCTGGTTTGCGAAAAACGGACGTCCACATCGATTCATATAGCGATGGGATACAACGTTGGATGGCTTGCAGCGTCCAGACTGCTCAGCCCAGACGAACGCGGACGGTTTAAGGCTCACCGTTGGAGATGCGCTTAGTTGCCGCCTTGAACCTCTTCACCCCTCCGCAACTAGTGCAGCTCATACTTTCCATCGTGTGATGGGACCATGAACCGAGATGCACAAATCACAAACCACCGTGCGCACAAAAGTATTACCACCGTGGCCATCGTCCACGTCCACGTGTACAACATTTGCTAGAAAATCGTGTCTTGAGTCTTGACCAAACTAGAGCGCGAACCAGGTTTTAGCATCGAAATAATCTTCCACTCACCAAACAACTGGAACCGCATTCCACGGTCGAAAGCTGAGCTGCAGATCACACACACTACACACGCGCATGCATACATGCGTACTGGGCACTAGGACAAAGAGGCTACGTTACTCAGTCGTGGCCGTGGAGGCCGGCGGCCGGCGGCCGGGGTCAGCGACGCCCGCGTCGGCGGACACTCGATGCCTAGCTCCCGGGGCGGGCCGCAGACGCCGCGGATCGCGGAGTCGCACGTCCACTCGCGGACGCAGGCGAGCAGCTCGCAGCAGTAGTGGCTGACGAGGGAGCCCTTGCCGCCGGGGAAGAGCGCCCGGATGAAGTCCCCCGCGCACCACCTCGGCACACCGGTCACTGTCTTGTAGCAGTTCTCGGTGGCGAGGACGGCCGCGGCTTGCGGCGGGGCGGGGATTGGGACGCCGCCGGCGAGGGCGACGGCCAGGAGGAGGCACACGCACAGGCCGCGCAGGCAGATCTGCCGGAGCGCCATTGCCGCAAGGTGGTTGGTCTATTTTTATTTATTTTTTATTTATTTTTTTTGCATGGGTGGTTGGTCTATTCGATTTCCAGCGTCGGGGCGTTTGGCGAGGAGGGTATAATGAACGTATTAAATTGGCGGCTTGTATTTTTGGAACCCTGTTTATGAGTTGCTTAATTTTCTTTTTGCGGGGAATGAGTTGCTTAATTTGACGAGCATTAATATCAATTGTTTTTGACAAGCATTGCCTAGATATCTTTTTTTAGATTGTTATCCTAAGTTTCTGGATATGTTATACATCATTTTTTTTAGATGGCTATGTTATATACCCCTGTCATTTAATCTGATCATATCGTAGGGAGAAGTATATTTTTCGCCCCTCAACTCTTTCAAAAGTATAGAAATAGTCTTTCAACTTCAAAACAACCACATCTTAGCCCCTCAATTTTTTAAACCGGATAACTTTAGTCCCTCTTACCACTTCTAGTGGTTTCATTGATGACATGGCATGGTTTTGACCCTGGTATTTTGAGTTGACTACCACCTCATCATTTTCTTTCTCTCTCACCACTCCCATCTTCGTTTGTTTTCCTATGCATACAATGTGCACACTCGTAGGCACCTGCTGCATGCGCGCGTCGGCCTCATGCTGCCGTGATCTTTCGAACTGGATTCAAACGGGATCAAAAGAGCAGGAGATTGCATAGACATGGAGAGGTGGGTGGCCGGTGGGTCTAGGTGTTCATGCAGTTCGTGCCGGAGCTCGGGGTGGGCAGAGGCAGACTGCCACACCCGTTTGCCAAAGGCTCTGGCGTCGGCGGCGTGGTCGCGGCCCTGCCTTCCACAAATTGTTCGGCGACCGGATGCTGCCGGTGCTCGTCCAGTGCTACGACCTTTCCATGGGGAGCCGTGCCTCTTCTCCCGCCCCGGCGAGTAGGCCCACGCGCGGCCATTACCAATTTACCATGTTGACTTGTTGAGCAGGCACACGCGCGCGCCATCACCTGCTTGCTGACGTCCCGTGGGCGCTTCTAGTTACTTGCTGATGTCGAGCGCTTCAACCGTTCGACGAGGTACTGCCGGCGTTGCGTGCTTTGTGCCATGTACGACAACGAGGTGGGCGTGCTCCGGGCGTCAGCCATGCATCTGCGCGGTGCCATACTGCAGGGCCGTCGCCGTACCCACTGTTGTAGCTGCGCCACGGCCATCCCAGTGGCCGCGACCACGACGTCGGCAGGTGAACGACGAAGTGGTCGTGGTGGCTGCGTGCCATGGGTCTGTGGTACGACGGTTGCTGGGCGACGCCGTAGGCCCATGGCCTACCCGCGTGCTCAGCTTGTCCATGGCCACGGGGGAGGCAACCCATATTGGGGCCGCGTTCACCAGGTTTCTCCGTCTTCTACTGCTGGCCCCGGCGTCTCCCACTCCAAGTTAGGGCGGGGGAGAGAAGACGAAGGTGAGGTGGATGATGATGTGGCGAGTTCAACAGTCAAATCCATGCCACATCAGCACAAAACCATCGTAGTAATCCAAGGGACCAAAAATATCCGGTTTCAACAATTGAGGGACTAGGTTTTACTGGTTTTGAAGTTGAGAGATCAACTATCGATAAAGTTGAGGGACAAAATATATACTTCTTCTTATATCATATAATGCCTTAGTTTCATTATCATTTGGGTATGTTTCATATCATTTAATCTCACCATTTAATATGCCTTAGTTACATTATCATGCTTTTGTTTTTGAGATACCAAAAGTTGAGATGCCTTATTTACATTTCTCACGTTGATGAAGACCCGACCTTTACACCTCTCCGACTCTCTTCCACGTTGGCACCCTGACATCCCCGTGTTGAATTCTATGTATTGTCGCGTTATAGCATCCCACTGTCGCCACCACCGTAAAATATATTCCCCACCGTCATGACCCTGTCACCACCGAGATTGCCCTCCATGCCTATATTTTTTTCATGGTAATACATGCCTCATTCATATCATAAAGAACAAAGTACAAGTCACGTAAGGACCGACATGACAAAACTAAAAAGATAGCAGAACATCGCTGAGCTTGACACAATGCCTGTCACCTGCCTCCGGCACCACCACAACAGCCACCGAAGAAAAGAATGACAGATCACCTCCTCACCCGAGCTTGATGCGGCTCCATCACTGATATGCAGCTTTGCGGACCTCCAAGGTGGCTCACCAAAAGTAAAGCCATTGTCGTTGAATGAATCAGACCGGGGCAACACCACAGACACGCCATCAAACTCCAGATCTAGCACCCCACCATGACTAAGACGCCAAAGGAGGAAACCATACCTGTCATCCACGAACCACGAATCCAGCACACGTTCCCTCTTCCAGATGTCATCGATGCGGACTACAATCTGCATCCGCTCCTGGACTACCTCCCAAGCTCCATGCTGATGCTGGAGCAAACACCGTCGCAACGGCAGAGCCCGAGGACACAAGTCCACCACGAGGATGCCGCTGCCGCCATTCCATCCTTGCTTGAACAGACTGGTTTCCAAATCCTAGACATCATTGTTCTGCTATCTAACAATAGTAGAATGCATGTGCGTTGTCACGGGCCGACAAATGAATCTATCACGAGCCCTCAAATACAATTGTTCAGTCATTGCATTATTACTTTGCTATGTCGTCACCCTACTTCAAATCCACCTAGTGTTCCCTTCAAGTCTATCAAATTATTGAGTCATCCCTAACAAATGCACCAGCCGATGAATACAGGCTGTTTGGCTTCATATCTACATTGCCACCCAGCCCAAATTTGCATATGTTTTCTCCAAGTTCGCCAAATTTTTATAGGCATTTCCATCATCTCTAACTTTGAATGTCTTCCAGCATTCGTGAGCCTGTACCTCCAAAAAGTTTTGACAAATTAAACAATTTTTCCATACAATTTAGAAAATGTTATACATAAAAAACCATCCCAAATTTCTCTCATTTTTCTTTTTTAAGCATTGCATGAGAGTTGATAGTTCCACTCGTACGAACCCTCCTACGCCGGGATTAAAATCACCCGTACAAAAGAAAATAGCCAGAATAGTATCATATGCACATAATGATCAAGGCGTAGCACTTGTGTTGTCGAATTAGTTGTTATAAAAACAATTTGTTTTGGCTTTTGTCCACTACAAATCCCATGAACCAAGTTCTTCTCACTTGAATTGATGACTCATGCGGCATATTTCTATTCTATTATGCAAATTATTGCATGTATCATCGTCCTCTATCTGGCTACTATGAAACCACTTCATGACAGAGCATCCAGTCCCTGCTCTCTGCACTCGCCTATTTCTCTCACATGCTCGTGTTCCCTGCCCTTTCCATTGACACCACAACTTTCACCAAGTAGGGGATCCCTATAATGCTTAATTCTTTCATAAAAAATGAATCAATATCGTCACATGTGCATATTTTACTATCTCAACCATTTAAAAACCCTCAAATGATTCTCCATATTTCTGTTCCAGCCTAGGTTGCCCTAGGAATGTACCCTGCATTTTACATATTGTTTCACACCCCACTCTTCCAACCAAGATGAGATATATTGATTTTGAAACATGATTGTATGATATAATGATGTGCACAAACACAATACACTCACATATGTAGTTTGTAAGAATGTTCTAACATGCATGAGAAATAATATGTAATATGGTTCATCTATGATTTTTAGAAGGTAGAAAGACAAATTGCTTGACCCTTTTTTCGACAAACAAGACTTTCCTGAATGACATACCAACGCGATAATGCTTCCCTCATCGGCCAACAGCTGAAGATACAATGGAATGACAAAGTGTGGATAAAGAAATCCAAATAAGCAAGGTATGGGTATTTACGTTCTCTTTCCAATGGGGAGCACATTAAAGAAAAAAAAGCTAGCATAGATACTACCGTTACTCACATCTAACTCTTTGTGTTAGCTTAAATTCTGGATATCACAAATAGCTCGGGGTGACGTCCATGATGGTCTCAATACGTCAAATAGCAGGTAATTGCCTGAACCATTCCAGCCTTCTAAATCTCTCGCGGTCCACACAGGAGGAGCGTTGCCCAATGACTGAAGAAAACATGGAAAAACAACACAAGTGCATAAATTTCTTTAATTACAAACCTTGAAATTGAAGGCCAGTGCTATTCAACTGAAGGGAAATTTTCAATGATCTAATTTCAGAATATTGGTCCAAACAAAGCTTTTTACCATCCTCAATATGTGTTTAACTCCTTGTTGAGAAAATATATACGTTGGCATACCCTAACAAGATTAATTTTAAGATGGAAAATCAATAATATTTCAAAATATTCCTTTCACCATGCTAAATCCCTTCCTATTCTCAAGTTTTCACCGCCGCATAGTCAATAAACACACATCTTGCAAACAGTTAATTATCAGGTAGAAATATAAATAGAATTCCCGAAACAACCATAATCATGTCAATCCTCAAAAAAATTATTGTTACTATCTTGCTATTACTAAGCTTGCGGTTGCACTTGAGAAAACGATGGCAATAAGGGTCGAGGAAACAGTTACTTAAAACAAAGTATACACTTATGTATACGGAAAGAGAAACCAGACTTGTCAATATGATGTTGGACTGTCACTACTTGTAAAACTGGGTCTCTAGTAATCTCTGTTGGAAATATGCCCTAGAGGCAATAATAAAAGTATTATTATTATATTTCCTTGTTCATGATAATTGTCTTTTATTCATGCTATAACTGTATTATCCGGAAATCGTAATACACGTGTGAATACATAGACCACAATATGTCCCTAGTGAGCCTCTAGTTGACTAGCTCGTTGTGATCAACAGATAGTCATGGTTTCCTGGCTATGGACATTGGATGTCGTTGATAACGGGATCACATCATTAGGAGAATGATGTGATGGACAAGACCCAATCCTAAGCATAGCACAAAGATCGTGTAGTTCGTTTGCTAGAGCTTTGCCAATGTCAAGTATCTCTTCCTTTGACCATGAGATCGTGTAACTCCTGGATACCGTATGAGTGCTTTGGGTGTATCAAACATCACAACGTAACTGGGTGACTATAAAGGTGCACTACAGGTATCTCCGAAAGTATCTATTGTTTTATGCGGATCGAGACTGGGATTTGTCACTCCGTGTAAACGGAGAGGTATCTCTGGGCCCACTCGGTAGGACATCATCATATGCGCAATGTGACCAAGGAGTTGATCACGGGATGATGTGTTACGGAATGAGTAAAGTGACTTGCCGGTAACGAGATTGAACAAGGTATCGGTATACCGACGATCGAATCTCGGGCAAGTAAAATACCGCTAGACAAAGGGAATTGTATACGGGATCGATTGAGTCCTTGACATCGTGGTTCATCCGATGAGATCATCGTGGAACATGTGGGAGCCAACATGGGTATCCAGATCCCGCTGTTGGTTATTGACCGGAGAACGTCTCGGTCATGTCTGCATGTCTCCCGAACCCGTAGGGTCTACACACTTAAGGTTCGATGACGCTAGGGTTATAAAGGAAGCTTGTATGTGGTTACCGAATGTTGTTCGGAGTCCCGGATGAGATCCCGGACGTCACGAGGAGTTCCGGAATGGTCCGGAGTCCCGGATGAGAACCCAAACCCGAGACTAAGTGCTTCTGTAATAAGGGGAACAGCCACTGGAGCAGAATTACCCTAGATACTTGGTAGATGAGAAGGCTGGCAAAGTCGATAGAAGTATATTGGATATACATTATGTTAATGTGTACTTTACTAGTACTCCTAGTAGCACCAGGGTATTGGATACCGGTTCGGTTGCTAAGTGTTAGTAACTCGAAATAAAAGCTACGGAATAAACGGAGACTAGCTAAAGGTGAGCTGACGATATATGTTGGAAGTGTTTCCAAGGTTGATATGATCAAGCATCGCACGCTCCCTCTACCACCGAGATTGGTGTTTGCGTTGAGCATAGACATGATTGGATTATGTCTATCGCAATACGGTTATTCATTTAAGGAGAATAATGGTTACTCTATTTTTGAATAATACCTTCAATGGTCTTGCACCTAAAGGAATGGTTTATTGAATCTTGGTCGTAGTGATACACATTTTCATGCCAAAAGATATAAGATAGTAATGATAGTACCACTTACTTGTGGCACTGCCATGTAAGTCATAATGGTATAAAACGCATGAAGAAGCTCCATGTTGATGGATCTTTGGACTCACTCGTTTTTGAAAAGTTTGAGACATGCGAACCATGTCTATTGGTGTATATGCATGAAGAAACTCCATGCAAATGGATCGTTCGGACTCACTTGATTTTGAATCACTTGAGATATGCAAATCATACCACATGGGCAAGATGACTGAAAAGCCTCGGTTTCAGTAAGATGGAACAAGATAGCAACTTGTTGGAAGCAACACATTTTGATGTGTGCAGTCCAATGAGTGCTGAGGCATGCAGTGAATATCGTTATATTCTTACTTCACAGATGATTCGAGTAGATGTTGAGAATATTTACTTGATGAAACACAAGTCTGAATTATTGAATGGTTCAAGAAATTTCAGAGTGAAGTAGCAGATCATTGTGACAAGAGGATAAAATTTCTGTGATATGATCATAGAGATGAATATCTGAGTTACGAGTTTTGGCACACAATTAAGACATTGTGGAAATTGTTTCGCAATTAACACCGCCTGGAACACCATAGTGTGATGGTGTGTCCGAACATCATAGTTGCACCCTATTGGATATGGTGCGTACCATGATGTCTCTTATCGAATTACCACTATTGTCCATGGGTTAGGCATTAGAGACAACCACATTCACTTTAAATAGGGTACCACGTAATTCCGTTGAGATGACACCGGTTTAGAGAAACCTAAGTTGTCGTTTCTTAAAGGTTTGGGGCTGCGACGCTTATGTGAAAAAGTTTCAGCTTAATAAGCTCGAACCCAAAGCGGATAAATACATCTTCATAGGACAACCCAAAAACAGTTGGGTATGCCTCCTGTCTCAGATCCGAAAGCAATAAAGGATTGTTTATAGAATCGGGTCCTTTCTCGAGAAAAAGTTTCTCTCGAAAGAATTGAGTGGGAGGATGGTGGAGACTTGATGAGGTTATTGAACCATCTCTTCAACTAGTGTGTGGCAGGGCACAGGAAGTTGTTCCTATGGCACCTACACGAATTGAAGTGGAAGCTTATGATAGTGATCATGAAGCTTCGGATCAAGTCACTACCGAACCTCGTA
Source organism: Triticum dicoccoides (assembly GCF_002162155.2). Lineage (NCBI taxonomy): Eukaryota > Viridiplantae > Streptophyta > Magnoliopsida > Poales > Poaceae > Triticum > Triticum dicoccoides. Next base: position 826,697,557 of record NC_041385.1, read on the forward strand.
GGACGACAAGGACACGTACTACTTCGGAGTGGTACGGTGATCCTGTCTTGAAGGTCATGTTGCTAGACAACAATGAACCTACGAGCTATGGAGAAGCGATGGTGGGCCCAAATTCCGACAAATGGTTAGGAGCCATAAAATCCGAGAGAGGATCCATGTATGAGTACAGATGGATTTCAAAAGGAAGACGGACAATGATGGTAAATGTCACCATTAAGAAAGCTCGACTTGTCGTTAAGATGTTTTCCGACAAGTTCAAGGAGTTGACTACGATGAGATTTTCTCACTCGTAGTGATGCTAAGAGTCTGTTGGAATTATATTAGCGATTACTGCATTATTTATGAAATCTTGCAGATAGGATGTCAAAACATTGTTTCCTCGACGATTTTCTTGAAGAAAGGTTGTATGTGATACAACCGGAATGTTTTGTCAATCCCGAAAGATGCTAATAAGTATGCAAAGCTCCAGCAATCCTTCTAAGGACTGTAGTGAGCATCTCGGAGTTGGAATGTATGCTTTGATGATGATCAAAGATTTTGGGTTTGTACAAAGTTTATGAGAAACTTGTATTTCCAAAGAAGTGAGTGGGAGCACTATAGAATTTCTGATGAGTATATGTTGTTGACATATTGTTGATCAGAAATGACGTAGAATTTCTGGAAAGCATATAGGGTTATTTTGAAAGTGTTTTTCAATGAAAGCCTGGATTAAGCTACTTGAACATTGAGCATCAAGATCTATAAGGATAGATCAAAATGCTTAATAATACTTTCAAATGAGCACATACCTTGACATGATCTTGAAGGTGTTCAAGATGGACCAGTCAAAGAAGGAGTTCTTGCCTGAGTTGTAAGGTACGAAGTTAAGACTTAAAGCTCGACCTCGGCAGAATAGAGAGAAAGGACGAAGGTCGTCCCCTATGCTTAAGACATAGGCTCTACAGTATGCCATGCTGAGTACCGCACCTGAAATGTGCCTTGCCATGAGTCAGTCAAGGGGTACAAGAGTGATCCATGAATGGATCACAGACAGCGGTCAAAGTTATCCTTGGTAACTAGTGGACTAAGGAATTTTCTCGATTATGGAGGTGGTAAAAGAGTTCGTCGTAAAGGTTACGTCGATGCAAGCTTAACACCTATCCGGATAGCTCTAAGAAGAGATACCGGATACGTATTATGGGGCAACAATTTAGAATAGCTCCAAGTAGAACAGTTATTTGGAATAGCTCCAAATAGAGCGTGGTAGCTACATCTAGGAGATGACATAGAGATTTGTAAAGCACACACGGATCTGAAAAGTTCGGACCCGTTGACTAAAACCTCTCTCACAAGCAACATGATCAAACCTAAAACTCTTGGGTATTAGTCACATGGCGATGTGACCTGTGAGTGTTAATCACATGGCGATGTGAACTAGATTATTGACTCTAGTGCAAGTGGGAGACTGTTGGAAATATGCCCTAGAGGCAATAATAAAAGTGTTATTATTATATTTCCTTGTTCATGATAATTGTCTTTTATTCATGCTATAACTGTATTATCCGGAAATCGTAATACACGTGTGAATACATAGACCACAATATGTCCCTAGTGAGCCTCTAGTTGACTAGCTCGTTGTGATCAACAGATAGTCATGGTTTCCTGGCTATGGACATTGGATGTCGTTGATAACGGGATCACATCATTAGGAGAATGATGTGACGGACAAGACCCAATCCTAAGCATAGCACAAAGATCGTGTAGTTCGTTTGCTAGAGCTTTGCCAATGTCAAGTATCTCTTCCTTTGACCATGAGATCGTGTAACTCCTGGATACCGTAGGAGTGCTTTGGGTGTATCAAACGTCACAACGTAACTGGGTGACTATAAAGGTGCACTACAGGTATCTCCGAAAGTATCTATTGTTTTATGCGGATCGAGACTGGGATTTGTCACTCCGTGTAAACGGAGAGGTATCTCTGGGCCCACTCGGTAGGACATCATCATATGCGCAATGTGACCAAGGAGTTGATCACGGGATGATGTGTTACAGAACGAGTAAAGTGACTTGCCGGTAACGAGATTGAACAAGGTATTGGATACCGACGATCGAGTCTCGGGCAAGTAACATATCGATAGACAAAGGGAATTGAATACGGGATCGATTGAGTCCTTGACATCGTGGTTCATCCGATGAGATCATCGTGGAACATGTGGGAGCCAACATGGGTATCCAGATCCCGCTGTTGGTTATTGACCGGAGAACGTCTCAGTCATGTCTGCATGTCTCCCGAACCCGTAGGGTCTACACACTTAAGGTTTGATGACGCTAGGGTTATAAAGGAAGCTTGTATGTGGTTACCGAATGTTGTTCGGAGTCCCGGATGAGATCCCGGACGTCACGAGGAGTTCCGGAATGGTCCGGAGGTAAAGATTTATATATAGGAAGTCCTGTTTCGGCCATCGGGACAAGTTTCAGGGTCATCGGTATTGTACCGGGACCACCGGAAGGGTCCCGGGGGCCCACATGGGCTGTAGGGGGTGCACCTTGGCCTACATGGGCCAAGGGCACCAGCCCCAAGAGGCCCATGTGCCTAGGGAACCCTAGAGGGAAGAGTCCTCAAGGGGGAAGGCACCTCCGAGGTGCCTTGGGGAGGATGGACTCCTCCCCCCCTTCTTGGCCGCCGCACCAGATGCCATCTGGAGGCTGGCCGCCGCCCCTTAGGGTGGGAAACCCTAAAGGGGGCGCAGCCCTCCCCTTCCCCTATATATATGAGGCCTAGGGGCTGCCCATAACACGTGATTTGATCTCTCGTTGGTGCAGCCCTGCCCCTCTCCCTCCTCCTCTTCTCCCATGGTGCTTGGCGAAGCCCTGCGGGATTGCCACGCTCTTCCACCACCACCACGCCGTTGTGCTGCTGTTGGATGGAGTCTTCCTCAACCTCTCCCTCTCTCCTTGCTGGATCAAGGCGTGGGAGACGTCACCGAGCTGTACGTGTGTTGAACGCGGAGGTGTCGTCCGTTCGGCACTTGATCATCGGTGATTTGAATCACGACGAGTACGACTCCATCAACCCCGTTCACTTGAATGCTTCCGCTTAGCGATCTACAAGGGTATGTAGATGCACTCCCCTTTCTACTCGTTGCTGGTCTCTCCATAGATAGATCTTGGTGTTACGTAGGAAAATTTTTGAATTTCTGCTACGTTCCCCAACAGTGGCATCATGAGCTAGGTCTATTGCGTAGATTCTTTGCACGAGTAGAACACAAAGTAGTTGTGGGCGTTGATGTTGTTCAATATGCTTACCGTTACTAGTCCAATCTTGTTTCGACGGTATTGTGGGATGAAGCGGCCCGGACCGACCTTACACGTACTCTTACGTGAGACAGGTTCCACCGATTGACATGCACTTGGTGCATAAGGTGGCTAGCGGGTGCCAGTCTCTCCCACTTTAGTCGGGACGGATTCGATGAAAAGGGTCCTTATGAAGGGTAAATAGCAATTGGCATATCACGTTGTGGTCTTGCGTAGGTAAGAAACGTTCTTGCTAGAAACCCATAGCAGCCACGTAAAACATGCAAACAACAATTAGAGGACGTCTAACTTGTTTTTGCAGGGTATGCTATGTGATGTGATATGGCAAAAAGGATGTGATGAATGATGTATGTGATGTATGAGATTGATCATGTTCTTGTAATAGGATTCACGACTTGCATGTCGATGAGTATGACAACCGGCAGGAGCCATAGGAGTTGTCTTTATTTTTTGTATGACCTGCGTGTCATTGAAGAACGCCATGTAACTTACTTTACTTTATTGCTAAACGCGTTAGCCATAGAAGTAGAAGTAGTCGTTGGCGTGACAACTTCATGAGACACGATGATGGAGATCATGATGATGGAGATCATGGTGTCATGCCGGTGACAAGATGATCATGGAGCCCCGAAGATGAAGATCAAAGGAGCTATATGATATTGGCCATATCATGTCACTACTCTATTTGATTGCATGTGATGTTTATCATGTTTATGCATCTTGTTTGCTTAGAACGACGGTAGTAAATAAGATGATCCCTTACAACAATTTCAAGAAGTGTTCTCCCCTAACTGTGCACCGTTGCTACAGTTCGTCGCTTCTAAGCACCACGTGATGATCGGGTGTGATGGATTCTTACGTTCACATACAACGGGTGTAAGACAGTTTTACACAGCGAAAACACTTAGGGTTAACTTGACGAGCCTAGCATGTGCAGACATGGCCTCGAAACACGGAGACCGAAAGGTCGAGCATGAGTCGTATAGCAGATACGATCAACATGAAGATGTTCACCGACGTTGGCTAGTCCGTCTCACGTGATGATCGGACACGGCCTAGTTAACTCGGATCATGTGATCACTTAGATGACCAGAGGGATGTCTATCTGAGTGGGAGTTCATAAGATGAACTTAATTATCCTGAACATAGTCAAAAGACCTTTTGCAAATCATGTCGTAGTTCACGCTATAGTTCTACTGTTTTAGTTATGTTCCTAGAGAAAATATAGTTGAAAGTTGACAGTAGCGATTATGCGGACACTAGAACGCTTATGTCCTCAATGCACTGCTTAGTGTGCTGAACCCCAAACGTCGTTTGTGGATGTTTCAAACATCGAACATACACGTTTTGATAACTACGTGATAGTTCAGTTAAATGGTTTAAGTAAAGGCACCAAAGACGTTTTCGAAACGTCGCGGAACATATGAGATGTTTCGAGGGCTGAAATTGGGATTTCAGGCTCGTGCCCACGTCAAGAGGTATGAGACCTCCGACGATTTTCTTAGCCTGCAAACTAAGGGAGAAAAGCTCAATCGTTGAGCTTGTGCTCAGATTGTCTGAGTACAACAATCACTTGAATCGAGTGGGAGTTGATCTTCCAGATGAGATAGTGATGTTTCCCCAAAGTCATTGCCACCAAGCTGCTAGAGCTTCGTGATGAACTATAACATATCAAGGATAGAGATGATTATCCTTGAGGTATTCGCGTTGTTTGACATCGCGAAAGTAGAAATCAAGAAGGAGCATCAATTGTTGATGGTTGATGAAACCACTAGTTTCAAGAAGGGCAAGGGAAAGAAGGGATACTTCATGAAACGGCAAATCAGCTGCTGCACCAATGAAGAAACCCGAGGTTGAACCCAAACCCGAGACTAAGTGCTTCTGTAATAAGGGGAACAACCACTGGAGCAAGATTACCCTAGATACTTGGTAGATGAGAAGGCTGGCAAGGTCGATAGAAGTATATTGGATATACATTATGTTAATGTGTACTTTACTAGTACTCCTAGTAGCACCAGGGTACAGGATACCGGTTCGGTTGCTAAGTGTTAGTAACTCGAAATAAAAGCTACGAAATAAAAGGAAACTAGCTAAAGATGAGCTGACGATATGTGTTGGAAGTGTTTCCAAGTTTGATGTGATCAAACATCGCACCTCCCTCTACCATCAAGATTAGTATTAAACCTAAAGGAATGGTTTATTGAATCTCGGTCGTAGTGATACACATTTTCATGCCAAAAGATATAAGATAGTAATGATAGTACCACTTACTTGTGGCACTGCCATGTAAGTCATAATGGTATAAAACGCATGAAGAAGCTCCATGTTGATGGATCTTTGGACTCACTCGTTTTTGAAAAGTTTGAGACATGCGAACCATGTCTATTGGTGTATATGCATGAAGAAACTCCATGCAAATGGATCGTTCGGACTCACTTGATTTTGAATCACTTGAGATATGCAAATCATACCACATGGGCAAGATGACTGAAAAGCCTCATTTTCAGTAAGATGGAACAAGATAGCAACTTGTGGAAGTAACACATTTTGATGTGTGCAGTCGAATGAGTGCTGAGGCATGCAGTGAATATCATTATGTTCTTACTTCACAGATGATTCGAGTAAATGTTGAGTATATTTACTTGATGAAACACAAGTCTGAATTATTGAATGGTTCAAGTAATTTCAGAGTGAAGTAGCAGATCATTGTGACAAGAGGATAAAATGTCTATGATATGATCATAGAGATGAATATCTGAGTTACGAGTTTTGGCACACAATTAAGACATTGTGGAAATTGTTTCGCAATTAATACCGCCTGGAACACCATAATGTGATGGTGTGTCCGAACATCATAGTTGCACCCTATTGGATATGGTGCGTACCATGATGTCTCTTATCGAATTACCACTATCGTTCATGGGTTAGGCATTAGAGACAACCACATTCACTTTAAATAGGGCACCACGTAATTCCGATGAGATGACACCGTATGAATTATGGTTTAGAGAAACCTAAGTTGTCGTTTCTTAAAAGTTTGGGGCTGCGACGCTTATATGAAAAAGTTTCAGGTTGATAAGTTCGAACCCAAAGCGGATAAAATGCATCTTCATAGGAAACCCAAAACAGTTGGGTATACCTCCTAATTCAGATCCGAAAGCAATATGGATTGTTTCTAGAATCGGGTCCTTTCTCGAGGAAAAGTTTCTCTCGAAAGAATTGAGTGGGAGGATGGTGGAGACTTGATGAGGTTATTGAACCGTCTCTTCAACTAGTGTGTGACAGGGCACAGGGAGTTGTTCCTGTGGCACCTACACCAATTGAAGTGGAAGCTTATGATATTGATCATGAAACTTCAGATCAAGTCACTCCCAAAACCTCGTAGGATGACAAGGATGTGTACTACTTCAGAGTGGTACGGTGATCCTGTCTTGAAGGCCATGTTGCTGGACAACAATGAACCTACGAGCTATGGAGAAGCGATGGTGGGCCCGGATTCCGATAAATGGCTTGAGGCCATAAAATCCGAGAGAGGATCCATGTATGAAAATAAAGTGTAGACTTTGGCAGAACGGCTCGATGGTCGTAAGGCTAATGAGTACAGATGGATTTCAAAAGGAAGATGGACAATGATGGTAAATGTCACCATTAAGAAAGCTCGACTTGTCGTTAAGATGTTTTCCGACAAGTTCAAGGAGTTGACTACGATGAGATTTTCTCACTCGTAGCGATGCTAAGAGTCTGTTGGAAATATATTAGCGATTACTGCATTATTTATGAAATCTTGCAGATAGGATGTCAAAACATTGTTTCCTCGACGATTTTATTGAGGAAAGGTTGTATGTGATACAACCGGAAGGTTTTGTCAATCCCGAAAGATGCTAATAAGTATGCAAAGCTCCAGCAATCCTTCTAAGGACTGGAGTGAGCATCTCGGAGTTGGAATGTATGCTTTGATGATGATCAAAGATTTTGGATTTATACAAAGCTTATAAGAAACTTATATTTCCAAAGAAGTGGGTGGGAGCACTATAGAATTTCTGATGAGTATATGTTGTTGACATATTGATGATCAGAGATGATGTAGAATTTCTAGAAAGCATATAGGGTTATTTTGAAAGTGTTTTTCAATGGAAAGCCTGGATTAAGCTACTTGAACATTGAGCATCAAGATCTATAAGGATAGATCAAAATGCTTAATAATACTTTCAAAATGAGCACATACCTTGACATGATCTTGAAGGTGTTCAAGATGGACCAGTCAAAGAAGGAGTTATTGTCTGAGTTGTAAGGTACGAAGTTAAGACTTAAAGCTCGACCACGGCAGAATAGAGAGAAAGGACGAAGGTCGTCCCCTATGCTTGAGACGTAGGCTCTTCAGTATGCTATGCTGTGTACCGCACCTGTGTGCCTTGCCATGAGACAGTCAAGGGGTACAAGAGTGATCCAAGAATGGCTCACAGGACAGCGGTCAAAGTTATCCTTAGTAACTAGTGGACTAAGGAATTTTCTCGATTATGGAGGTGGTAAAAGAGTTCGTCGTAAAAGTTACGACGATGCAAGCTTGACACCTATCCGGATAGCTCTGAGTAGAGAGACCGGATACATATAATGGAGCAATAATTTAGAATAGCTCCAAGTGGAACAGTTATTTGGAATAGCTCCAAATAGAGCGTGGTAGCTGCATCTAGGAGATGACATAGAGATTTGTAAAGCACACACAGATCTGAAAGGTTCAGACCCGTTGACTAAAACCTCTCTCACAAGCAACATGATCAACATAAAACTCATTGAGTGTTAATCACATAGTGATGTGAACTAGACTACTGACTCTAGTAAACTCTTGGGTATTAGTCACATGGCGATGTGACCTGTGAGTGTTAATCACATGGCGATGTGAACTAGATTATTGACTCTAGTGCAAGTGGGAGACTGTTGGAAATATGCCCTAGAGGCAATAATAAAAGTATTATTATTATATTTCCTTGTTCATGATAATTGTCTTTTATTCATGCTATAACTGTATTATCCGGAAATCGTAATACACGTGTGAATACATAGACCACAATATGTCCCTAGTGAGCCTCTAGTTGACTAGCTCGTTGTGATCAACAGATAGTCATGGTTTCCTGGCTATGGACATTGGATGTCGTTGATAACGGGATCACATCATTAGGAGAATGATGTGATGGACAAGACCCAATCCTAAGACTAGCACAAAAGATCGTGTAGTTCATTTGCTAGAGCTTTGCCAATGTCAAGTATCTCTTCCTTCGACCATGAGAGCGTGTAACTCCTGGATACCGTAGGAGTGCTTCGGGTGTATCAAACGTCACAACGTAACTGGGTGACTATAAAGGTGCACTACAGGTATCTCCGAAAGTATCTATTGTTTTATGCGGATCGAGACTGGGATTTGTCACTCCGTGTAAACGGAGAGGTATCTCTGGGCCCACTCGGTAGGACATCATCATATGCGCAATGTGACCAAGGAGTTGATCACGGGATGATGTGTTACGGAACGAGTAAAGTGACTTGCCGGTAACGAGATTGAACAAGGTATTGGATACCGACGATCGAGTCTCGGGCAAGTAACATACCGATAGACAAAGGGAATTGAATACGGGATCGATTGAGTCCTTGACATCGTGGTTCATCCGATGAGATCATCGTGGAACATGTGGGAGCCAACATGGGTATCCAGATCCCGCTGTTGGTTATTGACCGGAGAACGTCTCAGTCATGTCTGCATGTCTCCCGAACCCGTAGGGTCTACACACTTAAGGTTCGATGACGCTAGGGTTATAAAGGAAGCTTGTATGTGGTTACCGAATGTTGTTGGGAGTCCCGGATGAGATCCCGGACGTCACGAGGAGTTCCGGAATGGTCCGGAGGTAAAGATTTATATATAGGAAGTCCTGTTTCGGCCATCGGGACAAGTTTCAGGGTCATCGGTGTTGTACCGGGACCACCGGAAGGGTCCCGGGGGCCCACCGGGTGGGGCCACCTGCCCCGGGGGGCCACATGGGCTGTAGGGGGTGCGCCTTGGCCTACATGGGCCAAGGGCACCAGCCCCAAGAGGCCCATGCGCCTAGGGAACCCTAGAGGGAAGAGTCCTCAAGGGGGAAGGCACCTCCGAGGTGCCTTGGGGAGGATGGACTCCTCCCCCCTTCTAGGCCGCCGCACCAGATGCCATCTGGAGGCTGGCCGCCGCCCCTTAGGGTGGGAAACCCTAAAGGGGGCGCAGCCCTCCCCTTCCCCTATATATATGAGGCCTAGGGGCTGCCCATAACACGCGATTTGATCTCTCGTTGGTGCAGCCCTGCCCCTCTCCCTCCTCCTCTTCTCCCATGGTGCTTGGCAAAGCCCTGCGGGATTGCCACGCTCTTCCACCACCACCACGCCGTTGTGCTGCTGTTGGATGGAGTCTTCCTCAACCTCTCCCTCTCTCCTTGCTGGATCAAGGCGTGGGAGACGTCACCGAGCTGTACGTGTGTTGAACGCGGAGGTGTCGTCCGTTCGGCACTTGATCATCGGTGATTTGAATCACGACGAGTACGACTCCATCAACCCCGTTCACTTGAATGCTTCCGCTTAGCGATCTACAAGGGTATGTAGATGCACTCCCCTTTCTACTCGTTGCTGGTCTCTCCATAGATAGATCTTGGTGTTACGTAGGAAATTTTTTGAATTTCTGCTACGTTCCCCAACAATCTCTTCCTGAAAGATGATAAAGTAACTCATGTCTGCTAAAATACAAACACGTGGATCAATAGGTAATAAAATGACAACGATAGTTATACCAAACTCGCAAAAGAGATGTTATCCTCGGAATCTTTACTGGATGGTTGATGCACGGGGCAGCACGACAGAACCGGGAAGTGAGCTGGGAGCGGACGGACGATATGGCTCTTCATTACTTCGTGCTACAGTCCTCTTGTCCAAATATTTACATGATTGAATTGAATCGACACCTGCCAAAGTAAGCACGAATAAATGGAAGGGGTATCATACACGATTTGGTTTTAAGTGCTAAGAAATAAAAATTAACATGGGAGGGGTGGTGGGAGGTGAGATGAAAATAAACCGGACGAAATTTAACCAGACAAAAAAAAACCATGGAGGCTGTGTGTCGGTGTCAAAACCGGCGGATCTCGGGTAGGGGGTCCCGAACTGTGCGTCTAGGCGGATGGTAACAGGAGACAAGGGACACGATGTTTTTACCCAGGTTCGGGCCCTCTCGATGGAGGTAAAACCCTACTCCTGCTTGATTAATATTGATGATATGGGTAGTACAAGAGTTGATCTACCACGAGATCAGAGAGGCTAAACCCTAGAAGCTAGCCTATGGTATGATTGTTGTTCGTCCTACGGACTAAAACTCTCCGGTTTATATAGACATCAGAGAGGGCTAGGGTTACACAGAGTCGGTTACAATGGGAGGAGATCTTCATATCGAATCGCCAAGCTTGCCTTCCACGCCAAGGAAAGTCCTATCCGGACACGGGACGAAGTCTTCAATCTTGTATCTTCATAGTCCGGGAGTCCGGCCAAAGGTCATAGTCCGGCCATCCGGACACCCCCTAATCCAGGACTCCCTCAGTAGCCCCTGAACCAGGCTTCAATGACGACGAGTCCGGCACGCAAATTGTCTTCGGCATTGCAAGGCGGGTTCCTCCTCCGAATATTTCATAGAAGATGTTGAACACAAGGATAGTGTCCGGCTCTGCAAAATAAGTTCCACATACCACCATAGAGAGAATAATATTTGCACAAATCTAATCTGCTGACGTATTCGCAGCGTGGCATCATGCCACGGCCAAGCCTTTATTCGAATCGTTTTACTGTTCCACCTCAGCGCGTTTAGCGAGGCGGTTTCCTCGGCACGTCTTGTCAAAGCAGAGATCGTGTCCCCTTATTCCGGGATTCTCATCAATACGGGCGTGGGTAACCCAACCGCGCCATTAACCGCGACGCTTGGGAGATAAGCGAGTTTTATTAGGCTGGTGGGGGCTCATAGCTTTGGCCGCCCATATAAGGGGATAAGGATCCACTCTTTCCATTTACGCCTTCTTCCTCCTTTGCTTATCCATTCCTGCGCACTCGAGCTCCAGCGCCCAAGTCCGCACTTCCCACCTCAACCTTCTCCAATCATGTCCGGAGCGGAAGGTAGATGGATGGCCTCCACCGTCACGGAGGGGCACATCAAAAAGTTGAGGAATGCCGGATACTTGTCTGACGACATCACGCACCGGCTTCCAGATAAGGGGCAACTCATCCCCACCCCTAGGCCCCATGAGAGGGTCGTATTTCTCCCCCATTTCCTCCGTGGACTGGGCTTTCCTCTTCACCCGTTTGTCCGGGGGCTCATGTTCTACTACGGCCTGGACTTCCACGATCTGGCCCCGAACTTCATCCTCAACATATCGGCGTTCATCGTCGTATGTGAGGTCTTTCTCCGCATCCAGCCCCACTTCGGCTTATGGCTGAAGACCTTCAATGTCAAGCCGAAGGTTGTGGGCGGCTGACAAGCGGAGTGCGGAGGCGCCATGGTGGGCAAGATAGCCAACGTTACATGGCTTGAGGGCGCCTTTGTGGAAACCATCAAAGGGTGGCAATCGGGATGGTTCTACATCACCGAGCCGCGCGACCCTGAATGGGCAGCGGCCCCCGAATTCCGATCTGGCATCCCCACACGGCTTACCTCATGGAAAGAGGTGGGCCTGTCGTGGGGTAATTCGGCAGAGGTGACCGGACTCCAAACTGTTGGGTAGCGTAGTAATTTCAAAAAAATTCCTACGCACATGCAAGATTATGGTGATGGCATAGCAACGAGAGAGGAGAGTATTGTCCATGTACCCTCGTAGACCGTAAGCGGAAGAGTTATCACAACGCGGTTGATGTAGTCGTACGTCTTCACGACTCGACCGATCCAAGCACCGAACGTACGGCACCTCCGTGTTCAGCACACGTTCAGCTCGATGACGATCCCCGGGCTCCGATCCAGCAAAGCTTCGGGGATGAGTTCCGTCAGAACGACGGCGTGGTGATGATGATGATGTTCTACCGGCGCAGGGCTTCGCCTAAACTCCGCGACGATATGACCGAGGTGGAATATGGTGGAGGGGGCACCGCACACGGCTAAGGAACGATCCATAGATCAACGTGTGTGTCTATGGGGTGCCCCCCGCCCCCGTATATAAAGGAGCCAGGGGGAAGGAGGTGGCCGGCCTAGGAGGGCGCGCCAAGGGGGGAGTCCTACTCCCACCCTTCTTTCCTAGTTGGAATAGGAGAAGGGGGGAAAGAGGAGGAAGAGGGGAAGGAAAGGGGGGGCGCCGCCCCCCTTCCCTTGTCCTATTCAGACTAGGAAGGGGAGGGGCGTGCGGCCCCCTCCTGCCTCCTTCCCTCTTCTCTCCCGAGGCCCATGTAGGCCCAATAACCCCCCGGGTGGTTCCGGTAACCTCCCGGTGCTCCGGTAAAATGCCGATTTCACCCGGAACGATTCCGATGTACAAACATAGGCTTCCAATATATCAATCTTTATGTCTCGACCATTTCGAGACTCCTCGTCATGTCCGTGATCACATCCGGGACTCCGAACAAACTTCGGTACATCAAAACTTATAAACTCATAATAAAACTGTCATCGTAACTTTAAGCGTGCGGACCCTACGGGTTCAAGAACTATGTAGACATGACCTAGAACTATTCTCGGTCAATAACCAATAGCGGAACCTGGATGCCCATATTGGTTCCTACATATTCTACGAAGATCTTTATCGGTCAAACCGCATAACAACATACGTTGTTCCTTTTGTCATCGGTATGTTACTTGTCCGAGATTCGATCGTCGGTATCCAATACCTAGTTCAATCTCGTTACCGGCAAGTCTCTTTACTCGTTACGTAATACATCATCTCGTAACTAACTCATTAGCTACATTGCTTGCAAGGCTTATAGTGATGTGCATTACCGAGAGGGCCCAGAGATACCTCTCCGACAATCGGAGTGACAAAACCTAATCTCGAAATACGCCAACCCAACATGTACCTTTGGAGACACCTGTAGTACTCCTTTATAATCACGCAGTTACGTTGTGATGTTTGGTAGCACCCAAAGTGTTCCTCCGGTAAACGGGAGTTGCATAATCTCATAGTTACAGGAACATGTATAAGTCATGAAGAAAGCAATAGCAATATACTAAACGATCAAGTGCTAAGCTAACGGAATGGGTCAAGTCAATCAGATAATTCAACTAATGATGTGATCCCGTTAATCAAATAACAACTCTTTTGTCTATGGTTAGGAAACATAACCATCTTTGATTAACAAGCTAGTCAAGTAGAGGCATACTAGTGACACTCTGTTTGTCTATATATTCACACATGTATTATGTTTCCGGTTAATACAATTCTAGCATGAATAATAAACATTTATCATGATATAAGGAAATAAATAATAACTTTATTATTGCCTCTAGGGCATATTTCCTTCAGTCTCCCACTTGCACTAGAGTCAATAATCTAGATCACATCACCATGTGATTAACATCGATAGTTCACATCATCATGTGATTAACACCCATAGTTCACATCACCATGTGACCAACACCCAAAGGGTTTACTAGATTCAGTAATCTAGTTCACATCGCTATGTGATTAACACCCAAAGAGTACTAAGGTGTGATCATGTTTTGCTTGTGAGAGAATCTTAGTCAACGGGTCTTTCACATTCAAATCCGTTATGTATTTTGCAATTTTCTATGTCTACAATGCTCTGCACGGAGCTACTCTAGCTAATTGCTCCCACTTTCAATATGTATCTAGATCGAGACTTAGAGTCATCCAGATCGGTGTCAAAACTTGCATCGACGTAACCCTTTACGACGAACCTTTTGTCACTTCCATAATCGAGAAACATATCCTTATTCCACTAAGGATAATTTTGACCGTTGTCCAGTGATCTACTCCTAGATCACTATTGTACTCCCTTGCCAAACTCAGTGTAGGGTATACAATAGATCTGGTACACAGCATGGCATACTTTATAGAACCTATGGCCAAGGCATAGGGAATGACTTTCATTCTCTTTCTATCTTCTGCCGTGGTCGGGTTTTTAGTCTTACTCAATTTCACACCTTGTAACACAGGCAAGAACTCTTTCTTTGACTGTTCCATTTTGAACTACTTCAAAATCTTGTCAAGGTATGTACTCATTGAAAAAACTTATCAAGCGTCTTGATCTATCTCAATAGATCTTGATGCTCAATATGTAAGCAGCTTCACCGAGGTCTTTCTTTGAAAGAACTCCTTTCAAACACTCCTTTATGCTTTGCAGAATAATTCTACATTATTTCCGATCAACAATATGTCATTCACATATACTTATCAGAAATTCTGTAGTGCTCCCACTCACTTTCTTGTAAATACAGGCTTCACCGTAAGTCTGTACAAAACTATATGCTTTGATCAACTTATCAAAGCGTATATTCCAACTCTGAGATGCTTGCACCAGTCCATTGATGGATCGCTGGAGCTTGCACATTTTGTTAGCACCTTTTGGATCGACAAAAACTTCTGGTTGTATCATATACAACTCTCCTTTAAGAAAACCATTAAGGAATGCAGTTTTGACATCCATTTGCCAGATTTCATAAAATGTGGCAATTGCTAACATGATTCAGACAGACTTAAGCATCGATACGAGTGAGAAAATCTCATCATATTCAACACCTTGAACTTGTCGAAAACCTTTTTGCGACAAGTCGAGCTTTGTAGATAGTAACACTATTATCAACGTCCGTTTTCCTCTTGAAGATCCATTTATTTTCTATGGTTTGCCGATCATCGGGCAAATCCATCAACGTCCATACTTTGTTCTCATACATGGATCATATCTCAGATTTCATGGCCTCAAACCATTTTGCGGAATCTGGGCTCATCATCGCTTCCTCATAGTTCGTAGGTTCGTCATGGTCTAGTAACATGACTTCTAGAATAGGATTACCGTACCACTCTGGTGCGGATCTTACTCTGGTTGACCTATGAGGTTTTGGTAGTAACTTGATCTTGAAGTTTCATGATCATCATCATTAGCTTCCTCACTAATTGGTGTAGGCATCATTGGAACTGATTTCAGTGATGAACTAGTTTCCAATTCGGGAGAAGGTACAAATTACCTTATTAAGCTCTACTTTCCTCCCACTCACTTCTTTCGAGAGAAACTCCTTCTCTAGAAAGGATCCATTCTTAGCAACGAATGTTTTGCCTTTGGATCTGTGATAGAAGGAGTACCCAACAGTTTCCTTTGGGTATTCTATGAAGACGCACTTTTCCGATTTGGGTTCGAGCTTATCAGGTTGAAAACCTTTTTCACATAAGCATCACAACTCCAAACTTTAAGAAACGACGGCTTAGGTTTACTGCTAAACCATAGTTCATACGGTGTCGTCTCAACGGATTTAATGGTGCCCTATTTAACGTGAATGCAGCTGTCTCTAATGCATAACCCCAAAACGATATTGGTAAATCGGTAAGAGACATCATTGATCGCACCATATCAAATAAAGTGCGGTTATGACGTTCGGACACACCATTACGTTATGGTGTTCCATGTGGCGTGAGCTGTGAAACTATTCCACATTGTTTTATATGAAGGCCAAACTCGTAACTCAAATATTCTCCTCCACGATCAGATCGTAGAAACTTTATTTTCTTGTTATGATGATTCTCTACTTCACTCTGAAATTCTTTGAACTTTTCAAATGTTTCAGACTTGTGCTTCATTAAGTAGATATACTCATATCTGCTCAAATCATCTTGTGAAGGTCAGAAAATAACGATACCTACCACGAGCATCAACACTCATTGGATCGCATACATCGGTATGTATTATTTCCAACAAGTCAGTATCTCGTTCCATTGTTCCGAACAACAGAGTTTCAGTCATCTTGCCCAAAAGGCACGGTTCGCAAGCATCAAATGATTCATAATCAAGTGATTCTAAAAACCCATCAGCATGGAGTTTCTTCATGCGCTTTACACCGATATGACCCAAACGGCAGTGCCACAAATAAGTTGCACTATCATTATTAACTTTGCATCTTTTGGCATCAATATTATGAATATGTGTATCACTACGATCGAGATCCAACAAACTATTTTCATTGGGTGTATGGCCATTGAAGGTTTTATTCATTTAAACAGAACAACAATTATTCTCTGATTTTAAATGAATAACTGTATTGTAATAAACATGATCAAATCATATTCATGCTCAACGCAAACGCCAAATAACATTTATTTAGGTTTAACACTAATCCCGAAAGTATAGGGAGTGTGCGATGATGATCATATCAATCTTGGAACAACTTCCAACACTCATCATCACTTCCCCTTCAACTAGTCTTTGTTTATTATGTAACTCCTGTTTCGAGTTACTAATCTTAGCAACCGAACAAGTATCAAATACTCAGGGGCTACTATAAACACTAGTAAAGCACACATCAATAACCTGTATATCAAATATACCCTTGTTCACTTTGCCATCCTTCTTATCCACCAAATATTTGGAGTAGTTCCACTTCCAGTGACCATTTCCTTTGCAGTAGAAGCACTCAGTTTCAGGCTTTAGGTTCAACTTTGGGCTTCTTCGCGGGAGTGACAACTTGCTTGTCATTCTACTTGAAGTTCCCTTTCTTTCCCTTTGCCATTCTCTTGAAACTAGTGGTCTTGTCAATCATCAACACTTGATGCTCTTTCTTGATTTCTACCTTCGTCGATTTCAACATCACAAAGAGCTTGGGAATCATTTTCGTCATCCCTTGCATACTATAGTTCATCACAAAGTTCTACTAACTTGGTGATGGTGACTAGAGAACTCTGTCAATCACTATCTTATCTGGAAGATTAACTCCCACTTGATTCAAGCGATTGTAGTACCCAGACAATCTGAGCACATGCTCACTAGTTGAGCGATTCTCCTCCATCTTTTAGCCATAGAACTTGTTGGAGACTTCATATCTCTCAACTCGGGTATTTGCTTGAAATATTAACTTCAATTCCTGGAACATCTCATATGCTCCATGACGTTCAAAACGTCTTTGAAGTCCCGATTCTAAGCCATAAAGCATGGTGCACAAAACTATCAAGTAGTCATCATACTGAGCTAGCCAAACGTTCATAACGTCTGCATCTGCTCCTGCAATAGGTCTGTCACCTAGCGGTGCATTAAGGACATAATTTTTCTGTGCAGCAATGAGGATAAACCTCAGATCACGGATCCAATCCGCATCATTGCTACTAACATCTTTCAACACAATTTTCTCTAGGAACATATCAAAATAAACATACGAAAGCAACAACGCAAGCTATTGATCTACAACATAATTTGCAAAATACTACCAGGACTAAGTTCATGATAAATTAAAGTTCAATTAATCATATTACTTAAGAACTCCCACTTAGATAGACATCCCTCTAATCCTCTAAGTGATCACGTGATCCAAATCAACTAAATCATAACCGATCATCACGTGAGATGGAGTAGTTTTCAATGGTGAACACCATTATGTTGATCATATCTACTATATGATTCACGCTCGACCTTTCGGTCTCCGTGTTCCGAGGCCATATCTGCATATGCTAGGCTCGTCAAGTTCAACCTGAGTATTCTGCGTGTGCAAAACTGGCTTGCACCCGTTATATATGGACGCAGAGCTTATCACACCCGATCATCACGTGGTGTCTGGGCACGATGAACTTTGGCAACGGTGCATACTTAGGAAGAACACTTTTATCTTGAAATTTAGTGAGAGATCATCTTATAAAGCTACCGTCGAACTAAGCAAAATAAGATGTATAAAAGATAAACATCACATGCAATCAAAATATGTGACATCATATGGCCATCATCATCTTGTGCCTTTGATCTCCATCTCCAAAGCATCGTCATGATTTCCATCGTCACCGGCATGACACCATGATCTCCATCATCTTGATCTATATCGATGTGTCGTCACATGGTCGTCTCGCCAACAATTGCTCTTGCAACTATTGCTATCGCATAGCGATAAAGTAAAGCAATTATTTGGCGCTTGCATCTTATGCAATAGAGAGACAACCATAAGGCTTTTGCCAGTTGCCGATAACTTCAACAAAACATGATCATCTTATACAACAACTTATATCTCATCACGTCTTGACCATATCACATCACAACATGCCCTGCAAAAACAAGTTAGACGTCCTCTACTTTGTTGTTGCAAGTTTTACGTGGCTGCTATGGGCTGAGCAAGAACCGTTCTTACCTACGCATCAAAACCACAACGATAGTTTGTCAAGTTGGTGCTGTTTTAACCTTCGCAAGGACCGGGCGTAGCCACACTCGGTTCAACTAAAATTGGAGAAACTGACACCCGCTAGTCACCTGTGTGCATAGCACGGCGGTAAAACCAGTCTCGCGTAAGCGTACGCGTAATGCCGGTCCGGGCCTCTTCATCCAACAATACCGCCGAACCAAAGTATGACATGCTGGTAAGCAGTATGACTTATATCGCCTACAACTCACTTGTGTTCTACTCGTGCATATAACATCAACACATAAAACCTAGGCTCGGATGCCACTGTTGGGGAACGTAGTAATTTCAAAAAATTTCCTACGCACATGCAAGATCATGGTGATGGCATAGCAACGAGAGAGGAGAGTATTGTCCACGTACCCTCGTAGACCGTAAGCAGAAGCATTATCACAACGCGGTTGATGTAGTCGTACGTCCTCACGACTCGACCGATCCAAGCACCGAACGTACGGCACCTCCGTGTTCAGCACACGTTCAGCTCGATGACGATCCCCGGGCTCCGATCCAGCAAAGCTTCGGGGATGAGTTCCGTCGCGTGGTGACGATGATGATGTTCTACCGGCGCAGGGCTTCGCCTAAACTCCGCGACGATATGACCGAGGTGGAATATGGTGGAGGGGGGCACCGCACACGGCTAAGGAACGATCCGTAGATCAACTTGTGTGTCTATGGGGTGCCCCCCGCCCCCGTATATAAAGGAGCCAGGGGGAGGAGGCGGCCGGCCAAGGAGGGCGCGCCAAGGGGGGAGTCCTACTCCCACCGGGAGTAGGACTCCCTTCTTTCCTAGTTGGAATAGGAGAAGGGGGGAAAGAGGAGGAAGAGGGGAAGGAAAGGGGGGCGCCGCCCCCCTTCCCTTGTCCTATTCGGACTAGGAAGGGGAGGGGCGCGCGGCCCCCTCCTGCCTCCTTCCCTCTTCTCTCCTGAGGCCCATGTAGGCCCAATAACCCCCTGGGGGGTTCCGGTAACCTCCCGGTGCTCTGGTAAAATGCCGATTTCACCCGGAACGATTCCGATGTCCAAACATAGGCTTCCAATATATCAATCTTTATGTCTCGATCATTTCGAGACTCCTCGTCATGTCCGTGATCACATCCGGGACTCCGAACAAACTTCGGTACATCAAAACTTTTAAACTCATAATAAAACTGTCATTGTAACTTTAAGCGTGCGGACCCTACGGGTTCGAGAACTATGTAGACATGACCTAGAACTATTCTCGGTCAATAACCAATAGCGGAACCTGGATGCCCATATTGGTTCCTACATATTCTACGAAGATCTTTATCGGTCAAACTGCATAACAACATACGTTGTTCCCTTTGTCATCGGTATGTTACTTGCCCGAGATTCGATCGTCGATATCCAATACCTAGTTCAATCTCGTTACCGGCAAGTCTCTTTACTCGTTACGTAATACATCATCTCGTAACTAACTCATTAGCTACATTGTTTGCAAGGCTTATAGTGATGTGCATTACCGAGAGGGCCCAGAGATACCTCTCCAACAATCGGAGTGACAAAACCTAATCTCGAAATACGCCAACCCAACATGTACCTTTGGAGACACCTGTAGTACTCCTTTATAATCACGCAGTTACGTTGTGACGTTTGGTAGCACCCAAAGTGTTCCTCCGGTAAACGGGAGTTGCATAATCTCATAGTTACAGGAACATGTATAAGTCATGAAGAAAGCAATAGCAATATACTAAACGATCAAGTGCTAAGCTAACGGAATGGGTCAAGTCAATCAGATAATTCAACTAATGATGTGATCCCGTTAATCAAATAACAACTCTTTTGTCTACGGTTAGGAAACATAACCATCTTTGATTAACAAGCTAGTCAAGTAGAGGCATACTAGTGACACTCTGTTTGTCTATATATTCAGACATGTATTATGTTTCCAGTTAATACAATTCTAGCATGAATAATAAACATTTATCATGATATAAGGAAATAAATAATAACTTTATTATTGCCTCTAGGGCATATTTCCTTCAGTCTCCCACTTGCACTAGAGTCAAAGACGGGCTTTTAATCTGTGGGAATTCGACCCGGCCCAGCACCAAACTTTGTCCAGGCTCTTCGACACAACGCACGAAGATGCCTGAAAGGTGCTTTTCAAGAGCTCCGAGGTCCACCCTCCCATCACCGAGGATCGCGGATTCTGCGCAAAGCGTCAAGCCAGTGCGGTAAGCTCAATTTTCCCATTACGGGGTATTCGTTTTCCATAGTTTGACTCTATGCGGGATCTAAACTCCCATCCCTTTAACAGGACTAGCAGAAGAAGGCCGGACAGACCAACTGTCCGGCTCCTTTGCTCGAAGACCCAGCGGACGCCCGTTTAACGAAGCTGCTGGTTCCGGCACCCCACGTGGTGCCGGAGAAGAAGGCCAAGAAGAAGGCCACGGGGACTCGAAAGAGTTCCCGACACCTGGTGGTGTCGGATTCATCGCCCGACGAGCCCGAAGCGCCCTCCACCTCTGAAGATGAGGAGGAGGAAGAAGAAGCCTCTCCCCCTCCAGCGGGGGGAGGAAAGAAAAGGAAGGCCGCCCCAACTGGGGAGGCCGGAGGGTCCAAGAAGGGGAGGACCCTTCTGCCGGACTACGCCTCCGATGCCGAAGACGGCGGGGAGGAATGGCCATCCAGGGTCAAGCCCATGGCAAAATCGTAAGTATCCGGATACCAGAATAACTTATGGCGCTCCTCTATTGTACGATACCTTCTGACGCCGAATTCAATCATGCAGTCCGCCCAAGGCTCAGCTCGGAGAATCGTCGAGCGGCTCCCTGGATTCGTCGGATGTGAATAGCGCTTCACTTCCGACGGCCTCCTCCCCTCTTCCCATGGACGACGCCGAGGTGGAGTCCCAAAAGGGACTAAACCAGGAGGAGGTGGTCCTGGAGGCGCTGCAAGGCGACCTCCCGGACTCCAGGCCCAAAGGGGCTAAAGCCCAGAGGGATCTAAGTCCAGCCCTGGGCCGGACACCGCTCCGGAGCCATCAGTGGTTCCGGAGTCCGGCAGGCAGCCTCTTCGTAAGAAGGGCAAGCCTACGACGCCGGCGGCCTCCGTCCAACCGGAGACGCCAGATAATTTGCTGGAGATGCTTAACAGCGCCTCCATCGACGAGGAGCACCGCACTGTTATGCATGCGGTGATTCAGAAGGTTCAGTCCGCCAAGAGCGGGCTGGCCGAAGCCTGTACCAGCCTGCTGACAGGCTTTGAGGTATGTATTTAAAACATATGAAAATGTTACCGCATAGACAGTAGCCCATGATGCTCAGTTTGGTGTTCGGAAAGAAAAAACGGACTAAGGATCTAAAAAAAGATATGCGCAGGGGTCTAACATAAATATGTCAATATGGGAATGCAGGCTACGCTGCTGACCTCTGCCGCACTGACTGCGGAGGTCGATGCATTGAAGCAAAGCCTCGAGCGGTCCGAGATCGAGGTCGGCCGTGCCAAGAAGCAGCTCGAGGACAAAGAAGGTATGTAATACCTTATGTAAATGTATATAGAAATACCTGGTTGCAAATAATGACAGGACCAACGTAAATATTGCAGGGGCCACAACCCAGGTGGCAACCCTGAAGGAAGCGCTTTCCAAGGCCGAAGATAATGCGGCCATGGAGCGCTCAGAGCGAGAGAAGCGAGAGGCGCATGTGGCGGAGGTGCGGCAAGAGCTCGATGCTCTTGTGAAAAAAACATGAGAGGTTAGAGCTTGACTCGAAGACTCGAGAGTCCGAGCTTGCCTCGGCACTTGAAAGCGCCCAATCTGCCAAGGCCGAAGCCCAGAAAGCCCTCCAGGAGATTGAGGCGATGAAAAAGATTGCGGCGGGTAAGGCATTCTTTATGCAAAGCAAGCATGTGAAAGTAAATTACCTGTTACTTACCCGCATCCGGAGTTCTCCAGGAGCATTCACAGATCTGCCCCGCAGTGTATCCGATGCCGCCGCATTCTACCGGGCCGAGGAAGGGAACTCGACGGAGAAGATGGTCTGGTCCCAGTATGCTGAGGCCGGACACCTGGTGTCCTTGAGCGACCAGCGGAAGCAGCTGGTCGAGCTTGATAAGGCAGCCGAACAGGCCATGAAGGGCCTGATAGGCCGGCCGTGGCCTGGTGAGGTCATGCCTTTGAGCTACTTTGGGTTGGTGCGGCGGCTGGTGGATGCCTGTCCACGGCTTGAAGTCATCAAGCGTTCCCGGTGTATCGAGGGCGCCCGTAGGGCTTTTGCCCGTGCTAAAGTGCACTGGGGCAAGCTAGATGCTGAGAAGCTGGTGAAGGATGGGCCACCGGAGGGGAAGGAGCATCGCAAGCGCGAGATGTATTATGAGGGCGTCCTAAAGGGTGCCCGTCTTGTAGCGAATGAATGTACCAGGGATGTAATTTTTGAGTAAACTCGCTCGTGTTTATCCTGTGTGCTGAAAACTTGTTCATATGCGCTAAGCAACACTTTTGAATTTAAAATATTAACTTCTGTGCGGCCGTTTATAAAATCTGAGAGATGCAAGTCATCGGCTTCTACCCCCATGCCACGAGTGCTGGGGTGTTCGGGATAAACCTGAGTGCTCTTGTTCCCATTCTTGGGTCCATCTAGGGAGGCGCTCAGCACAACGAACCAGGCCATCGGACTTATAATGCTTTATCACTCTCACTTAGCCATAGAATTCTATAATTTTAAATTTCGGCGAAGCCCCTAGTATTCGGAAGACCGAGTTTAGGGCACTATCCACGCCTAGGCCGGATAAATCCGGCTCCTCGCTCTAAGCGGCATAAGTCTTTAGGAACTCGAAAAACCTCTCGAACAGTGACCGGTCTCTCGCGTTATCATGACGGTCAGTTTTAGCTTTCTCTACTGAGGTGTTAACCCATCTCAACTGGGGCACAAACGCAGTAGTTCTCCCAGCGCTACCTTAGCCGACATTGCGGAACGTAAGGTACCAAAACATGGGAGCTGGGAAAACCCAACTATTGACCCAAGACATGATTCAGAGCCGATGCATATAGTGCTATAAGTTTGGGGTGCCGCACTCATGAGAGTGTTCGGTCTTTGCACACCGTATTATGGGGTACTTAAGCCCCTGGTGTATTGGCCGTACCAAAGTGTACGGTTGCATAATGTCATGACTGAACATATTTGTATAAAAATAAATGAATACAATAATAGATAAGAGCTATGTACTGTTTATTAAAAAGGGCTGCTATGAAAGCAGAACGATACAAATAGTGCGATAAGCAAGAGATGGGATTATTTGACATGTCCCTCTCCAGGGGCAAGCTGTGAGACTTTAAGTAAAACATGTATTTAGCTCGTTATAGAGACCACCTGGACATTTGACGTGGCTTGTTATCTCCCTGGCTGTTGCATCGTGTGTTCGGCGAGTGTATTGCCAGACAGGCCTTCCGAATAGTTGGGTCCTGAAAGTATATATATAAAAAAGGAAACGACAGAATATGGAGCCCCTAGTGCGGTTGAGCCGCATTCTGGGCCTGCCGTGGTTGTGCCCCTCCCCTTATGCCCATGGTATTTCCAGAGTGTAGTTATGTACGCATGGTACCGTTATCACAATCTCGCGAGGGCTGGGGTTGGGGCAACACTGCTATGCTTGCTCGGAACGTGCCAGCCGGTTTTGTTGTAGGTTACTTCGGGCGCGCTTGACGTTGTCCGGATGTTTAACAGCCGGATTGAAGAATTGCCTTGAGAGGCTACTCTGTACTTCCGCCGCCAGGTCCGCCATGTGCTCCTCTGTTCGGAGAGAGCGTTCGGTGTTTCCATTGACCGTAATGACTCCGCGAGAACCTGGCATCTTGAGCTTGAGATATGCATAGTGCGGCACCACATTAAATTTTGCGAATGCGGTTCGTCCGAGCAGGGCGTGATAGCCACTGCGGAACGGGACTATGTCGAAGATTAACTCTTCGCTTTGGAAATTATCCGGGGATCCAAAGACCACTTCGAGTGTAACTGAGCCTGTACAGCTGGCTTCTACACCTGGTATGATGCCTTTAAAGGTTGTCTTTGTGGATTTAATCCTTGAGGGATCTAACCCATTTTTCGCACTGTATCCTGATAAAGCAGGTTCAGGCTGCTGTCGCCGTCCATGAGGACTCTAGTGAGGTGAAATCCGTCAATGATTGGGTCTAGGACCAATGCGGCAAATCCGCCATGACGAATGCTAGTGGGGTGGTCCCTTTGATCAAAAGTGATCGGGCAGGAGGACCATGGGTTGAACTTTGGGGCGACTGGCTCCAACGCATAGACATCCTTGAGAGCACGCTTCCGCTCCCTTTTGGGGATATGGGTTGCGTATATCATGTTCACCGTCCGCACATGTGGGGGGGAGCCCTTTTGTCCTCTGTTGTTCTGCGGCCCGGGCTCCTCCTCGTCATCGCTATGCAGCCCCTTGTCTCTATTTTTGGCACTTAACTTGCCTGCCTACTTGAACACCCAACAATCTCTGTTGGTGTGATTGGCTGGTTGTTCGGGGGTGCCGTGTATCTGACAGGAGCGATCGAGTATCCGGTCTAAACTGGATGGGCCCGGAGGGTTTCTTTTGAATGGCTTCTTCCGCTGACCGGGTTTAGAGCCTCTGAATCCGGCATTGACTGCCGTATCCTCAGTATTGTCGCCGTTAATGCGGTGCTTGTGCTTGTTGCGATGCGACCTGCCATTGTTGTCCTTGGTATCCGAGTTGCCAGGGCTCTTGGTTATGTTATTGCTACAAGCTAGCCAGCTATCTTCTCCCGTGCAAAAGCGGGTCATGAGTGTCGTGAGGGCTGCCATAGATTTCGGCTTTTCCTGTCCTAGGTGCCGGGGAAGCCATTCGTCTCGGATGTTGTGCCTGAAGGCTGCAAGAGCCTCTGCATCCGGACAGTCGACTATTTGATTTTTCTTGGTTAGGAACCGTGTCTAGAATTGTCTGGACGATTCCTCTGGCTGCTGGATTATGTGGCCATAAGCCTGCGCTTGAAACGCTCTTGTTCGACAGGATCCTCTAGCACGACAAATTCGTCGTCGCCGAGGCTTGCCTTGTCTTCGAAGGGAGGCATATAATTGTCGTCCTCGACCTCCCTGTCTGCCGCTCTCTCATGGGGGCTGGCTTCTCCATCCTCCTGCGCTGAATCCTGCTGGAGGGGGTTGTCTTCAGCACTGTCCGGGGTGTTGTTGTCTCCAGTGCCGGACTGACCGTTTTTGCATTGGCGTGATTTAGAGCGGCGCCGCTGACGTCGGCGCTTAGGTTGCTTCTTGGAGGGGTCGTCCTCCGTTTTTTCATCGCCATTCCCTGCTTTAGGGGTGTCCACCATGTATATGTCATATGATGAGGTGGCTTTCCAGTGCCCTATAGGTGTTGGTTCTTGGTCTTCTCCTTCATCGGCGTCCATACCGTCGATGTCTTCGGAGTCGAAGTCGAGCATGTCGGTTAGATCGTCGACAGTGGCTACGGAGTGGGTGGTGGGTGGGTTTCGAATTTCTTCATCATTCGCATCCCAACCTTGCTGACCATAGTCCGACCAGGGCTCTCCTGACAAGGAGAGAGACTTTAGTGAATTCAGGATGTCGCCAAAGGGCGAGTGCTGAAAGACGTCCGCGGCGGTGAACTCCATGATCGGAGCCTAATTGGGCTCGATCGAAGGGGTGTGGAAGATCCGGAGTCAGGAACGGAGTCCGGCGCCTTGGAGTCACAGGCCTCACAAAGGACCTGGCTGGTATTCGGCTCGATCACCATAGGGATTGCGGCTTCCGGGGCGGCGTCCAACCGTCCGTCCCCGATTGGCGCGGTCGGCTCCGAGCTAATGGTCGGAGCGGACGCCTGAGCGGCGCTCTGAGCGCTGTCTGGCGGCTGAGCTAGATCATGCACGTCATGACAGTGCGACGCGCTCGCCCGTGGCTCGAATCCGTCGAAGATCAAGTCCCCGCGGACGTCGGCCGTGTAGTTTAAGCTTCCAAATCTGACCTGATGGCCAGGGGCGTAGCTTTCGATCTGCTCCAGATGGCCAAGTGAATTGGCCCGCAGTGCGAAGCCGCCGAATACGAAGATCTGTCCGGGGAGAAAGGTCTCACCCTGGACCTCGTCGTGGTTGATGATCGAAGGAGCCATCGGGCCTAAAGGTGACGACACAGAGGAACTCTCAATGAAAGCACCAATGTCGGTGTCAAAACCGGCGGATCTCGAGTAGGGGGTCCCGAACTGTGCGTCTAGGCGGATGGTAACAGGAGACAAGGGACACGATGTTTTTACCCAGGTTCGGGCCCTGTCGACGGAGGTAAAACCCTACTCCTGCTTGATTAATATTGATGATATGGGTAGTACAAGAGTTGATCTACCACGAGATCAGAGAGGCTAAACCCTAGAAGCTAGCCTATGGTATGATTGTTGTTCGTCCTACGGACTAAAACTCTCCGGTTTATATAGACACCGGAGAGGGCTAGGGTTACACAGAGTCGGTTACAATGGGAGGAGATCTTCATATCGAATCGCCAAGCTTGCCTTCCACGCCAAGGAAAGTCCTATCCAGACATGGGACGAAATCTTCAATCTTGTATCTTCATAGTCCGGGAGTCCGGCCAAAGGTCATAGTCCGGCCATCCGGACACCCCATAATCCAGGACTCCCTCACTGTGCGTTGCTACGGGCAACATTTAACAATTCCATCGGCAAATCAGCGAAGAGTTACTTGATATCATAGTTGAATGTCCATGCATTACAACAAAATATATATTACTGTGATGACCAAAGGCGTAAGAAAAACGAAAATCAAGCATAACCAAATATTTCCTCAACTATTGCAAGAAAAATCTCGCAACATAGAAATGAAAGAATTCGACAGCATGATTACGAACTTAGTTACTGAACACATGGATGATTTAACTTTTTGTCGTTGGTATGGTAAGTAAGTATAATGTTGTAAAATTTATTACCTCATGAGATCAACATATTCGGAGACATCAGGCAACTCCAGTTATATGAAATTTATAAAACCCTAAATGGCATACAACTATGCAATGTTCACATTGCTCGACCAATTTGAGATCAATCTTAACTGAAGCCTGCCTTTGACTAATTCTCTACAAACAGAACAATATCGAGAGAAATCAATGCAACTTCTCTAAAACAAACTACATAAAAATAGACACAACAACATCACCTCGCTCGTTTGACACCCCCTCCCTCCGTCCCTGGAAGCTAGCCTCCTATCTTGTAATCCACAAGAAAAAAACAAAATCAAAATCAGATATTATCTCACAAAATATGCACCTAATTGAATATGAAGCAAAGATGAAAAGATCCATCACACCCATACTATTCGATCCGGGATAATGAATTCAAAAGATTGTCGTCGTTGTAGATCATCCATTGGCACAAGCACATGGCATAGTATGCTATCCCATCCTTGATGCAAGTATTGCTTTCAGTAATTCACTCTTGATTGGTGGTTGCATCACCGGCGTCGCTCTGCTCACAGTTCAAGTCGCCGTCGTTGTTGCCAAGCGGCCTTGTAGATCTCATCCCGGTCTCCTCCCCGCCATCGCAGATGGAAATAGTCGAGTGGTACTCTCAGTTCTCATGACGCTGATGTCGTCGTTCTATCAGCACATTGCACCACCGGCTTGTTGCTCACCGCTGGAGCACATCATGGTGGCTTCTCTAACGTATTATTGGATATGGTTGTGGCTCTTGCCCAGCTGATAAGGCCACACACCGCTGCCCTTGATGGTGCATCTCTTGCCGTGATGTTCGTCCCCGTGCATTGCGAGAGATCTAAACAAAACTAATACATGTTCACAAACCTGAAAAAACATCATCCTATTTGTAAAATCCTTCCAAATTGGCAAGGTTATTTTTGAAAAATGTCACAATTTACCTCAGACGCGTCAGATGTCGATCATATGGTCAGAAATGACATGTTGCATCACCAACTCCATCTTTTATTGATAATAAATGAAAATAATAGCTATGATGTTGATGATATAGCGCCGACTCTGCCAGATCTAAAGTTCCATGAAAAATTCGGCGCGGAAAATCACAAATAGGAAAAAGGTCAGATTACAAGTATATATCTGAACCTTAAAGAGATGCCTGACTATTTTAGTAATCAGAGTTATAATGCTTCTAAATAGAAGTTTGTACATTTGTTTTATGCACAAAAAATATGGACCACCATCAAAAACATTTTTTCACGTGGGCGATGAGCTTGCTCGGACCTGCAAAAAAAGAATGGTCCAGCATCAGTATAATCACTGGTCATCCTCCCCAGCCTACTTTGAAGTTGCTCGAACCTGCATAACCATTTGACAAAAAACAGCTTATTTTCTTACTAATCCCTATATGAACTCTAGACATAAACAAACTCTCTATAGTAAGCAATTAGATGCAGAGCCTTTTTAACAGTAGGTCAAGTGTTGAAAGGCAAGGATGAATATTATCTTGTGCAGACTCCATCGCACGAGGCTTCAAGAACGTTGTGGTCAACCACTTTTTTGCCGTGGAAGGCAGTAGCTTCCCCGCCGGAGGCAGGAGGCCAGCACTTCCTCGTCGTATCTCGTAGGAACGGATATCGGTGGAGTGCTTCTTTGTTGGATCTCACATGGAAGGGCAGCCTCCTCGTCGGAGCAGGGGAGGACGCCCTTGCATCAGCCTCGTCGGCGGGAGCAGCGTGATAAACAACGCACGTCTCTCCAAAATTAACAACGAAGCGAACGAGACGGCGCTGGACGCAAGGGGGTGATCATAAACGTTGGCAACTATGAGGTGGTTGAGTCTCCCTCATTATCAACTTCATACACGTTATCAACACGCTCTACCGAGAGCGAATGAGAGACGAAGACATTCCGGCGAACCCCGATTCCGGCCACCACGCACACCCATGTGCTGGAGCGATTGAATAGGAGGAAGGTAACCAGCATGTGGAAGGGACGACACATGGAATTCCTCCCGAAGATTGCCGATCATGGCCTGATTGCTGGAGAAGTCGACTTCCACGCCGCTCACTACAAAAACATCAATTAGGAGAAAGCAAAATCATTGTCTTCTGTGATTAACCTTAATGATTTAATGATTAATTTGATTGTTTTCACTTGTATGCTATGCACTCACGCGAGTCACTTCCATCCGAGCGTGAGAAGAATTCATCTATTCCATTTCCACTTCAGAAGCAAGACGACACCGTCTTCAGCTGGGAGGAACGTACAGAAGGGAATTAGGGACGAAGATTTACCTGGGAGTCATGCACGGGAGGATCAAGCGGTGCATACAACCATGCATATACCAAAGTCTTGATCTAATTGGTATAATAATCAGGTGCTTCTTTCCTATTTTAATACCTTTGGCTCTCGTCATTGAGGCGCACGCAGCAGCATAGATGCATCCACATCGGCGCGCCCTAGCTCGCCGAGCAACACCCGCAGCCGCGTTCGCCTCGGCTCCGGCAACATGTGCACCCGCACCACAAGCCCACCATCGCAACATCCATGCTTGCCTTGGCCCTCTGTGCGCGACGACGGCTCCTGGCGGGCTATGGAAGCGGTGGCGAACAACCGCTTACAGCGCGACAACCAACGGAAATGGCTGCGGCTCCACACAACTTGTCTCCAGTGCATACGCGCATGTTCGTGGCTCCGCATCTTGTCGCCGGGCGGTTACATCCTCTCAAATCCGACCAAGGGATCTACGCCGCGGCTGCCATCTAGCACGGCGGGGATGTCGTCATCGACGTCGTCCTGGTGCTTGGTCTTGTCGAGCATCCGGGTGTATGCGTCGTTGACGTTGCAGAGGCCTGGATCAAAGAGGATCCGATCTGAGGCCTCTCATTCAGTCATCCTCCTTCCCGATCAATGTGCATCTCTACGAGGAGAATGGGAGGTAGGAAAGGAAAGAGAACGTGAGAGAGGAACGGGATTGGCATCCATGCATGGGTTTCTGTTTCTCAGTTAATTTCCTTCCTTTCAAGTGCGAGGGAAGGTGTAGGGATGTCTTCGCTCGGTGGGACTAACAAGAAGAATTGGCGATTTAAGGTAAGGTTAATTAATTTAGATTTAATCTTTAGATATTGATCGTGATTGATTTTTTCACATAAATGCATTACTAAATAATTTGTGCTAGCATGGAAAGTTCTGACCGGTTTAGATTTTTTTTTTCATTGTGTGAGAGGGTGACGCGAAACTAAACCGGTGGGGTGGGGGGCGAGACGAAAAAAAGCCAGCGAAAGTGGTGGGACGAAAAAAACCCAACGAAAATAAACCGCGGAGACGATTCACCAACTCATCCATTAGGAGTAGAGATGGGACCCTTGCACTATATTTTCTCCTACCACTAGTAGAAAAAGGGCCTATTGTCCCGGTTGGTGAGGGCCTTTAGTCTCGGTTCTGGAACCGGGACTAAAGGGTCGTTACTAAAGGCCCCCCCTTTAGTCCCGGTTCTTATACGAACCGGGACTAAAGGCCCTCCACGTGGCCGCTGCTTGGAGGTCCACCTTTAGTCTCGGTTGGTAACACCAATCGGTACTAAAGAAAATGTTATGATTTTATGATTTTTTTATTTTTTTTCCTGATTTTCAAATTTTTGAATTATTTTAACCTTTAATCTCTAATCACCCCTCATCACTGCTCAATTTAACCTCTAATCTCTAATCACCCCTCATCATTTCAAATCATCTAATTTTCCGAACGGTCACCCATCCTCTCACTACCCCAACCTGAGCACGCTTAACTTTCGGGTTCTATTCTCCCTCGTTTCCAAGTCTGCACTTGTTATTTTCCTAACAATAGTAAGATGTCAATCCTATTAACCCTCAGGAATTTTGCTTGAGCATGATGTCACACATTCCACTTTTTGAGTTTAAAACTATTGTTCTAAAAACAATGATTATTTAGTAACACTAATATTTCCTGAATAAGTAGTTTGACCACAGTTTGACAAGATTTGACCAAAATTCAAAAAAAACTAAAATAATTATTTAGTAACACTAATATTTCTTCAATAAGTAGTTTGACCATTGTTTGACCAGATTTGACCAAAATTCAAAAAAAACTGAAATAATTATTTAGTAACACTAATATTCTTGAATAATTATTTAGTAACACTAATACTTCTTGAATAAGTAGTTTGACCATAGTTTGACCAGATTTAATGAAAATAAAAAAAAACTGAAATTTGCAAACGGGCCGTAGGCTGTCAGACTGAAGTTTGACCATAACTTTTTTTCCTTTTTAGAATTTGAGGATTCTAAAAATTTGCAAACAGGCCGTAGGCGGTCAAAATTGGATGCGCATTTCCATGCTGAACATTTTGATATATTATACATTTTTTTCTGATATCGTATGCAAAAGTTATAGCCATTTTACATTTTCCTTACACCTTTTGCAAAACATGTCCAAATTTAAGTTTTTAAATTTTTCTAACTAGTACTTGTAGTAACGTAACTACATGAAGGATTTTAATTTTTGAAGTTTTTATCATTTTCTTTTGCTTTTTACAAAACAGAAAAGGCGATCCGGGGGTAGAGTTTGAAAATGGGATCTTTAGTACCGGTTCGTGCCACGAACCGGTACTAATTCCTCAAACCCCATTAGTACCTGTTGGTGACTCGAACCATGACTAAAGGTCTAACCTTTAGTACCGGTTGGTGCCACGAACCGACACTAATGGACATCGCACCCTTTAGTCCCGGTTCGTGTCACCGACCGGAACTAATTCCTGTACGGTGCCCTAGCCGCTCGAACCGGGACTAATGCTCACATTAGTCCCGGTTCGTAATGCAACCGAGATTAATGTTTTTTTTGGCCGAACCAAAGCCCTATTTTCTACTAGTGTACGCATCTAACATCATTGTACTATTTTCTT
>NC_041385.1:826730296-826730947 GCF_002162155.2 Triticum dicoccoides
TGCAGCATGTATGCAACAAAGTATTCCCTCCGTCCGAAAATAACTGTCGCCCAGTCTTTTTAAGATGGTGAGGTTAGAGTTTCTCGACATGTGGTGAGATTTGGTGTCAGGTGCTTCAGATGTATGCAAGGGTCCAACGGCGATAACTGCGGCTCCAGGGCGCTGATCCTTAGGGGCACGTGCATGAAGACTTCCCCGTTGTTATCGACAAGGTCAAGCCGGCTCTGGTAGGGGAGCGGCGACAACAACGCGTCGGCCACTCGTTTTGGCGGCAGTAGTGGTCTCGGAATCTCGATGTAGTTTTAATTATATTTAAGATGCTTTGTACTTCTACTGTTATAATAGATCTGATCCTTCTCGAAAAAATGCAGGTCATAAAAATTTCACCTAGTAACCTCGCAATTTTTTTTTACCGAGTAAAAATATCACACTTATGCACAATGAAAACCAATGTTTGGAGATAGAAAAAAAAACATAGTCACGGCAAACGCGTCGCAAGCCCCTACACGGCTGTACCCGAGCTGAAGGCCCAGCCCATCTATACGTCAGGCCAGACCCAGCCCCCGCCGTCACAGCGCCTCGCCGGCTCCCCCCACCGCCCCCACCCGAGCCCGCTCCCCCCCGCCTCGCCGCTTTCCCGGCGCGCCCCGA
>NC_041385.1:826731318-826766488 GCF_002162155.2 Triticum dicoccoides
GCCCCCTCCTCCTCCTCCACCTCCCCCTCCCATGAAACCCTAGTTCCCCTCCAAAACCCTGCCCCCAGCACCCGCGCCCGCCCGCCCGCCATGGCGCCCCCGCTCCAGGCGCCGGACTACAGGTACGTCACCGAGGAGTGCCTCCGCGAATGGAAGGGCCAGTCCGCCGCCGCCTTCCGCCTCCCGGATCCGGTCCCCAGGGCCCGCTTCCTCTACGAGCTCTGCTGGGCGATGGTGAGCTCCCTGCGCTGCTGCCGCGAATTAGGTTTTGCTCGGCGAGCCGAGTTGGCTGGCTTGTGATTCTGGGGCTGATTGCGCTGGTTGGGCTCTGCAGGTGCGGGGGGACCTGCCGCCGCAGAAGTGCCGGGCGGCGCTGGATTCGGTGGTGTTCGTGGAGGAGGCGCGGCAGGAGGAGTCCGGCTCCGTGCTTGCCGACATCGTCGCGCACCTAGGGCAGGATGTGAGTATTCTGAGTCCTTTTTTTGCTGCTGTGTGGTGCTTAGTTTGTTACGATTGGCTCGATGAAGTGTGCCTGATTTGTCAATTCGCCATTGAGCATAGCACTGTAATGCAATGCTTAGCTGAAATTGGCCAGTTTGTTGTCTGTGTTACTTGCTGTGCCAGCTGAAGTGACAACCTAGTTGAATTGTAAGATGTTTCCGTGATGCATAGATGTCTCACTGGTATTGATAGCATGTGGTAGCTCTGAACAAGTTCTAAAGGCTATGTTTGGAAAAAGTATCCTGCTGAAGTTGTAGCAGGAAAAGGGGTAAATAAATTATGCCCTTTCTAATGAACATGAAACTACCAGCTCTTGGAATACCACTAGCAAACCTTATAATGGTCGAGAGCGCAAGCTTATTCATTATTATTTGAATTATAGAGTGGGAACGTTTAGCTTTCTATCTAGGAGTTATGGATCTATACCAGAAAACAGTTGCCAAGATCATTGTCATCTAGGAGTCACCCAATAGTTGACTGGTACCTGATGGCTGGAGGCAGGCGACGGGGAGTGTCACTCAGGGATTTGTGGTTTAGTGAACGAATCTATCCTAAATTCAAGATGCATTTATTTCAGAATCATGTAATCTGGATTTACCATTCCGTTCCTTGTGTTGCTGTTTCCTTGTAATCATCGAGTGCTGCATTCCTAGTTGATGATCTGACCTGTAGTAATGTGCAGATTACCATTTCTGGTGAATATCGCAGCCGTCTTGTCAAAATGGTAACAATTTCTTTTAATACTTCTACACCTATTCATATCTTTACCAATGCAAATGGCTATCTATCTTCTTGGTGCCCTACTTTGTTTGGGTGGAGGATTTATTGCTCACTAATTTCCTTATAAATACTCTTGGCTGCAGACTAAGTCACTCGTGGAGTCTTCATTGATTGTGCCTAGGCTTCTTCAAGAGCGATGTGACGTGAGTATTTGTTTTCGTCATACTAGGGTACCATATCTTTCTCCAAACCACCTTTTCATGATTCAAGGCAGCTGACACATGCTGTCTCTGTTTCCTGTATGTGCACATTTGAAGGAAGAGTTCCTATGGGAGGTTGAACTGAGTAAGTCAAAAGGCCAGGATTTAAAAGCCAAGGAGGTATGTGTCACATACTAATACTATGCATATTGTTATCACGCGCGATAATTGCTTGCTGATGTTTTTGTTTGTGCTCACATGAATTACAATGTACCATGTCACATTATTGCCGATATCTATTAAACATGGTTCCTGGGCACCATTCTTCTTATTTTGCACAGTCCCATTCTTTACCTGTTTACTGCATCATTTTTAATTGTCGCTTGACATAAATGGCAACAGGTCAGAGTCAACACACGACTTCTTTATCAGCAAACTAAATTCAACCTTGTAAGAGAGGAAAGTGAGGGCTATGCCAAGTTGGTATGTATATCTGCCTGTGAAACTTCTACCTCTTGTTCTTGTAATGATGTGCGTGCATTGGTTCCTTCCATAAGTTTTTTTGGAACTTCAGTAACCATTGTTATTTCTTCATGCTATATTATGAAATTGAAATGAGTAACATAACGTAGAAATTTGTCCTTAGTGTGCTCTAGTTTCTTCACTGATGCTTTGGTGAGTGATACTGCTCTCAATTGCCGAAGAATATTTGATCTGAGTTACTGACTGGACGCATTTACAGTTCAAGGGGAGTGTAAAACAATCAACTAATTCCAGACTTTGATTTATTATTTGATCCTAAATTACATAGTAGGACACCTGGAATGCTAAATAGGGGAAGGCTGGAAAGCCAAATAACCTGTGTTTTTGAAAGTATTTATTGGAAAAATTGCTATAGAACACTGCACTTGATTAGCATATGCCGAGACACCACAAAATGATGTTGTTGCCCAACCACATTATGAAGTTGTAGTCATTTACTGGACACTTTTTATTGCTTAAAACCACTAGCATAACCATGCTTGTTTGTTATTAGACACTTTGGTGTCTACTAGCAAATTCACACAACTTTATGACGTGTCTCAGTGTCTGGGCTGTGATAGAATGGCAATGTCAACCAAGTGCAGTTTTCCGCAGTCAAAATTTCCTTTGTTTTCTAACACGTGTTATTCCAAATCTAGAGGGTAAACTCTATAATCTAGATACTTCTATAAACGATTGTAAGTGTGGTTACATTGATTAGAGATGGAAATATCCACAATTCCACACATGTGTTCTAACTCCTTATACTTCCAATTTGAAATTATTTGAGACTAAATCGCAACCATGTGGGATTTATGGCTAGTTCCATTCTTTGCTTAGTTTGTAAATGATGTGTCTAAAAGGTTTACTGGAGCATGGTGTATTTTTTGACATAGCTGCTTTTTTTTTGTCTGGAATTCAGGTAACCCTACTTTGTCAAGTAGGTTCAGATTTGGCTTGCCAAAATACTTCTTCAGCAACTATCAGCATTGTAAAGGTTCGGTGTTGGTTACTTGGAATCTTCTTTCTTCCTCATATGATTTCAGCATGTAAACAATTATAACATAATATTCTTGTGACAGTCATTAATTGGACATTTTGACCTGGACCCGAATCGTGTATTTGACATTGTGAGTTCTCATTTTTTTATCCCGGTATTGTTATCTGATATTGTAAAAGTATGTCTGATTATGTTCTTTCTTATTTGCCTGCTAGGTGTTGGAATGTTTTGAACTCTATCCAGACAACAGTATCTTTTATCAGCTTATACCTCTTTTTCCAAAGGTATTTTGTTAGCCAGCCTGTAAAGATTGTTACCATACTTCATGCAGTATTTTCAGCCAATCTTACGGCTTCTCATTTTTACAGTCCCATGCTGCTCAAATTTTGGGGTTTAAATTTCAATATTATCAACAATTGGATGTAAACAGCCCTGTTCCATCTGGTCTTTTCCGAATAGCAGCGCTGTTGGTCAAATCTGGCCTTATTGACCTTGATAATCTGTAAGTTCTCTAGTTGTTATTGTGTTTGTCTACACTTCTTGACCGCAAACTGCTATTTCAGACATCCTCCTTAAATAGTATTTTTAAAATATTTTGTCATAAAAATATCTGCAGTAAGAGAAGATCATATTTTTGTAAGGTTTATATACATGTATTTTTAACATTACATTCCTTTTGCGGTTCCCTCTTCTACTTCTGCTCTTATTTTGATGGCCATTTCTTATATCTATGTGATGACTTACACGAGCAGTACTAGACTTCTTTTAGGTTATTTTCCTTAGATAGTTAGTACTACAATACCGAGAAAGACAATCATATGTAGTATCAATGATATTAGTTATTTTAGTAACTGACTGACCATATCCGTAGTCTCAAGTTCTTGTTTGCTTTTATTTTCCTAGCCATTTTATGCTGTATCAGTATGAGTTAGTGTTGCTTCTGGATCTGTTTGTGTTGCTATATCCTTTTCAACTGCACCTCAGATATTTCATAAATCAAGACACGTTCATGGCTTCTGTTTCAGCTACGCTCATTTACTTCCGAATGATGATGAGGCGTTTGAGCATTTTGGCTCCTTTGTTTCAAGGAAAATTGATGAGGTTAGGATAATTTTCTTGTTGAATCCATTCTGTTCTAAAAAGGATTTGCTGTGTTCCTCAGGGTTATAAATGAGAATTATATGAATGTCACTACAATGTATTCCCAATGATTTTTATGCTTCAATTTTTAGATTTTAAAAACGACTTCCATTTGAAAAAGGAAAGCAGTACGTGTAAAGTCTCTTTAAGCAAACACCATGATACTTCGAACATTACCGTGTAAAGTCTGTTTATGCAAATACCATGATAGTTCTTGTAGGGATCACTACATGGGAGGACTAATAACAAGTTGCCACATTGAAATTGGAACTCGAGTGGCAAACATATAAGAGTTGTTCTTTTGATTGTCGTCTTGTAGTTTTGGCTTTGAGGAAGTGTCATATTTGTAGTTACCTCAAGTAGAGACACTGATTAAGCTGTTCCACTGTTTGCAGTAACCATGTTTTTAGTGACTGGACATATCTCAAGCTATGCATGCAGATTTGGTCTTACTTTATGAAATGCCTGCATTGGTCTTCGATACGCTTTAATAATTATGGACACATCAGGGATTCAACTTATGGAGTTTATTCATCTATTTCTTGATCCCAGGCTACTAAAATAGGCAAAATAAATCTTGCTGCTACTGGAAAGGACCTTATGGATGAAGAGAAGCAAGAAATAACGATCGATTTATACACAGCACTGGAGATGGAAAATGATATAATTGATGAACGAGCCCCTGAGATAGAAAAGAACCAGAAGCTTGGACTTCTTCTTGGTTTCCTCTCAGTCCATGATTGGTATTATCTCTAGTGCCATTGATTTAAGATGTATTATAATATTGCAAAGTTTCTTATAATAACATTTCATTGTTATGCTCAGTTGGTATATTTCAAATCTGCAGTAAAACACATGTCTTCTTTGACATGTTATAAATGTCACTGATTGACTTCTGCTGTTATTTGCCAGGGACCATGCACAGCTACTATTTGAACGTCTTGCGCAGCTAAATCCTGTCGAGCACGTTGAAATTTGTGATGCTTTATTTAGGTTTGTCAACTTCCTCTGCATATTCTAGTAGCAGCCTTAGCAGTTGTATACTATTGCCTCTACTTCCGTGAAATATGGCATATGATGGTCCGTGTATGTTTATTGTAATGCAATGGTTGAGTTCCCCAATTTATGTTGTTCAATCCTACTTCCATTTGTGCAGAATTGTTGAGAAGACTATTTCGTCAGCCTACAGTACATATTGTCAAACACATCATAAAATCACCCGTAACATCAACACTCATATGTTGGATGCATCATCTGTCTCTTCACCAAGTTATTTGGTTGATCTGCCAAAGGAGTTTTTCCAAATGCTTGCCGCTTGTGGACCATACCTTCACCGTGACACACAATTATTCCAGAAGGTACCTTAAATCTTTTTGTGTTGCATTCTTCTTGTATTAGTACCTGCTCAATATCGTGCTGCCTTATTGGATATGCTTGAGATTTTCTTCACTGCATTTATGTCATAGATTATTAGTTTGTTATATACATTTTGTGCAAACTACAAAATACCATATGTCCATATCACGAGTTCATTTCATCAGTGGTTGTTATGACCAGGATTTTGCTTCCTCACTTGCATTGCTGTAATAAATTAAAAAGTAAAAAATGGCCATCCCTGATGCAGATCATATTTTTGAGCTGGTGCCTACGTCCACCGTCTATCTGCTGCATTCAGCTGTCGTATGCAAATGCTCTAAGAGCATCTTCAGCATTTCCCCTTATCTCACTCCCTAGATCTCCCACCAACCACCAAATTAGCACGGATTAGCACACAAAGCCATTAACACCAGTTATCACTGACTATTATACAATCATAGCACACAAACACCCCCAATCCCATCCTCAAGACTAGGAAAGGTCATATGACTATGAACACCTTTACTTGCAATTATGCACTTCCGCTTGGAGCAATCTAGTGGCAATTTTTTTTGGATATTGTTATTTAATGGCACATTTGATGTGTTCATTTTCAGGTTTGCAGAGTGTTAAAGGTGTATCATGCCTCGTCAAAAGAATCAGCCCGTACAGCAGGTGTAATGTCTCCAGAATCTCAGGTTGAAGAAGCACTTGGGTCATGCTTGCTTCCTTCACTGCAGCTTATACCTGCCAATCCTGCTGTTGATATGGAGATATGGGGAGTTCTTTCCCTTCTTCCTTATGAGGTCTGTCATGCTTCCTGGTCGTTACTTGCTGTACTGCACTACCTTTTTAATCAATCTGGCACTGTTCATGTTTAGGTGCGCTATCGTTTGTATGGTGAGTGGGAGAAGGACACTGAACAAAACCCAATTGTCCTTGCTGCAAGGCAAACAGCAAAGGTTGCCTGCTTATTCCATGCCCTGGGTTTTCTTTCTTTCGCCTACCATTTTATCTTGAGTTTTAAATTCACCAGCATCCTTATTTTCTCAATTAGCTGGACACCAGACGGCTCTTAAAACGGCTGGCCAAGGAAAATCTGAAGCAGCTTGGCCGCATGGTGGCTAAACTTGCTCATGCAAATCCAATGACTGTGCTTCGGACAATTGTCCAACAGGTATTTTGAACCAACAATGCACATGCAATATTCAAAGCAATAATAAATACTGTAGTCATATCTGAAACATGTGATATTAATTCTTTGATGTTGGAGATGGCCAACCGTTAAATCTGCTGGCAGCTCCATTTGGACTGTATTTGGCTCTTTATGTTTTTAGCCTAGATGCTGAACTCACCGAGTGCATACTGTAGTTTTAACCCTGGCCACATCAGCTCTCTGTGCACTAGATCTGCCAATGGGTATGCTCCTTATCAACTATAAGCTTGCAGCAGGCCCTGTGCCATCCCTTTAAGGAGTCAGTTGTGGTTAACGTACATTGGGGGGGGGGGGTTCTTTGCAAATGATTAATGTCAATGGAGCGAATTTTTTTATTTACATTTTGGACCAGAAAGCATAAGAGCCTCCTACTGCTCCTCCATATTAGTAATAGAATGGTATATGTAGTTGTGTACATGTGCAGAGGGAACCTGCCCCTTATGGGTACACATCACTTAATGAAGCAACCGATTTGCATTAGTAGTCTGACCAAATGATTTATGAATATATTATTTTTAATTGGTTAATTATGACAATTCAATGATTCTGGAAGCTCACCTTTCTAATTGCAATCCTTCCTTGACTTGTGTAATTATGCTTTATCTTCAGTTCCTTCATCTTTTTACCTCTACATTGTCACAACTTTCAGGTTGAAGCATACAGGGACATGATAAATCCAGTTGTGGATGCTTTTAAATACTTGACTCAGGTATTGGCTGCGTATGTGATGCATGTTTTATACAGATGCTCATGCCCTTTTTAGAGTTGATTGTAATTGTTCTGCATGTGTCTTTCAATTGCTTCTATGTCAAGTTTACACCGTTGTCTAAATGTGCTTCTTTTACAGCTGGAATATGATATTTTGCAATATATTGTAATCGAACGGTTGGCTCAAGGTGGTCGTGAGAAAGTAAAGGATGACGGCCTTAACCTGTCAGACTGGCTTCAGTGTCTGGCATCATTCTGGGGACACCTGTATGTAGTTTTGGCTCCTGCCTGTGATCATATTAGTTACACAAAACATGATGTGGTGTACTTTAGTTAAACTTGATTATCCAGTGACATTCAGTCATGTATCTTCTTGCTTATTAGGCATATTATGTGCTTTTGTCATATGGCTTTTATAGAACAAACAATGATCTGGTACTATAACCATTTAAAATTTGCTTTGAGCTTTTGACATTTTTCTGTGTTGTAGTGGTTAGCATCAAACTTAATGTAACGAATATCTGAGCAGGATGCAATTTCTTTTGAATAAATATCACAAAGATTTTCGTACTTGCATTCTTGCATCGTTAGCTAAGCTTGCTATACATTATGTCAAACACTCGTGACAATGATTTTAGATATGCTAATGCAGCATTAGGTAACCAATCTACAAACTAAATATTTAGAGGTTTACCTTTTGTTTTACCACTAAGGACCCCCTGCCATTATCTTGTGCATAATCTTGAGTTTTCCCCTCTCATTTGTTTGCTCATTATGACATCGCGTCTACAGAAGTGTACAATGAAATATCACCATTTGCCAAGACTCCAGATCCTTGTTACTATTTGTTAATTACATTTAATGTTAATGCTTTGAAAATGCAAGCAGTAGTTCTATAATCACTGGGGGGCTTGTGCTTCCCTTCCCAATATTATTATTGTCTTCAATTTTATCTTTATGCTTCTATTCTGAACAAATAAACTTTAACAGCTGCAAGAAGCATCATTCCATGGAGCTTAAATGCCTCTTCCAATACATAGTTAATCAACTGAAGAAAGGATTGGGTACTGAGCTTGTTGTACTTGAGGTTTGTTGGCTATGTCGAAACTTTCTTGCTGCTTTTGTATTGTATGAATCTGAAGTTTAAATTGATGTACCATGCAGGAACTCATTCAGCAAATGGCAAATGTACAGTACACTGAGAACATGACTGATGAACAGGTTGATGCTATGGCAGGAAGTGAAACGTTGCGGCTTCAATCTTCGCTGTTTGGATCAACACGGAACTATAAGGTTTTGCGAAGAATCAAGGCTTCTTTTCTCTATTTCATGATAAGGTCAAATAAACAGCTTACCAAATCGTTTTTTGTAGGTCCTGAATAAGTCTATTAACAAATTGCGGGATTCTTTGCTTCCAAAAGATGAACCCAAACTTGCAATTCCTCTACTACTGCTCATTGCCCAACACAGATCCAAGTAAGATTTTGTTCCAACTTGCTAAATCTTTTGTGCCCTTTCCCCCCTCCTTATTTTGTTCTGCTCTCTCAACTAAGTGGACTTTATTTCATATAGGTAACAGACTGATGGTTATTATAGATGCATCCTAATTGAATGCAATTCTTTACTGAATTTCTGGAATCATGCAATTACTTTTTAGGAAATATATGTCGAAGAAAATATCTAGAAAGCAACAATTATGTAAAGCTTTATTATCTGCATTCTGGGGTTCATGTTTTAGCCTAAAGCTTGTCATATTAAGTTCTTACTCTTTGCACTGCTCTTTTAAACTTGATAATGTTGCTATTGTTTTCAGGATTATAATAAATGCAGATGCCACATATATCAAAATGGTTAGCGAGCAGTTCGATAGATGCCATGGAATACTACTTCAGTATGCCGAGTTTCTTTCAAGTGCCATAGCTCCATCAACCTATGTTCAACTAATACCTCCGCTGGAAGATCTGGTTTATAAATATCATATCGAGCCAGACGTAATACACTCATATCTTGTGCACTCCATTTTTTTTTCAATGTGCGAGCTGATTTCATAATTTTATCATGCCTCCACTTGAGAAAACATCTTAGCAATTTTTTTCATTCTAGGTTGCTTTTCTTATATACCGGCCTGTAATGAGGCTTTTCAGAAGCGCTAACGGTGGCGAGGCCTGTTGGCCTCTGGATGACAATGAAGAAGGGGAGTCTGTATCATATGATGAAATGATCTTGCATGGCGATTCATCTCAGAAGTCAATCATGTAAGCTTTTATGAACATCTGTGGAGAGTCGTTTAATCATCTATTCAATGGTATGAGTCATCACAGACAACGCCTGGCTCACCTACACATGTCTAACGAAATCCACATTGCAAAATATTGTCAAAAAACCCTCACATGGAAATATTGCAATACTCTGTGCACTTGCAAATTTTCATGCAAATATACGCATTGTCCATGAAAAAAAGGTTTTACAGATAGTTGCTGTACTAGTTTAGTCCATTGTCCATTTATTTATTGTGCAGACCACAAATGAACACATTGTAGTGTGATTTCTTGTCAGTTTTTGTTGGAACTTCCAAATACACTGTTTGATTTTTCTTCTTCCAAACAAAGGGTACAAGTGTTTCTGGGAGCTTGAAAATAGCACGTCTTAGTTATTCCATTTTCATTTTTGGGTTTATGTTGAAAATAAATTGAGAAGTAAATTACAAAGGATGGCAAGTTCAGATAAAATATGCACCCTTTAGAACATCGGGGTACAATTATGAGAATAGATCCTCTCCTGTTTACCACTAAAAGATAAGTGAAGATCTTGTGTCCTTGGAAACTGGTAGGGAAATAGCTACTATGGGTATGTTTGGTTTGAGCCAACTTAGCTCTACCATACAATTGGCTAGGCAAATTTTTATTAAAGCTTTTGGTTGCCCATGAGTTGTCCAGTATTGGCTAGAAAATGAACCTACCTTATGCCT
Source organism: Triticum dicoccoides (assembly GCF_002162155.2). Classification (NCBI taxonomy): domain Eukaryota; kingdom Viridiplantae; phylum Streptophyta; class Magnoliopsida; order Poales; family Poaceae; genus Triticum; species Triticum dicoccoides. Next base: position 826,741,650 of record NC_041385.1, read on the forward strand.
TAAGAATGATTGCTTTTAGAAACTTATAATTTAACTGTTTAAGCCTCCTTGAAGTTAACTTTGGTTCAATTTTTATGTTTCTAAATGGACTTGGTTGAACTTCATTGATAGTATTTTAGGTTTGATCATATGTAGTTTGCTGTATTCTGTTTTCTTACAGGTGGTCAGATCTTCTCAACACAATCCGAACAATTTTGCCAGCAAAAGCGTGGAACGGTCTTTCACCTGAATTGTATGCTACTTTCTGGGGTTTAACACTGTATGATCTTCATTTTCCAAAAGATCGTTATGATGCAGAAATCAAGAAGCTGCATGAAAATCTCAAACAACTTGAAGATAGCTCAGATAACTCTAGCATTGCAATATCACGGCGTAAGAAGGACAAGGAGAGAATCCAAGATTTGCTGGACAAATTGAACAATGAATCTGACAAGCATCAACAGCACGTTATATCAGTGCTCCAAAGGCTAACCCGTGAAAAGGATAAATGGCTGAGTTCCAGTCCGGACGCACTGAAGATCAACATGGAATTTCTCCAGCGGTGCATATATCCACGCTGTGTTCTTAGCATGCAGGATGCTGTGTATTGTGCTACATTCGTCCAGATGATGCATTCACTTGGGACTCCATTTTTCAACACGGTGAATCATATAGATGTTTTCATCTGCAAGACACTACAGCCAATGATCTGTTGTTGTACCGAATATGAGGCTGGCAGGCTTGGAAGGTTTCTTCATGAGACCCTGAAGATGGCTTACCATTGGAAGGTAGCTTTTTGATTCAAGTGTGCTATACACTCTTCGCCATAGCTTTCCTGATGGTTATTACGTTGTTTTTGTGCTTCTGAGTTTGCATAATACAACTTTTTGCAGAGTGACGAATCAGTATATGAGCGTGAATGTGGAAATAAGCCGGGATTCGCTGTATACTTCAGATTTCCAAATAGTCAACGCGTATCTTATCCTCAGTTCGTTAAAGTATGCTTTACACACTCCTTGAAGTTATGTGTGTCGCATAATTAAGCTCTGTATGCTTGTCATTTCCTTGGTACAGCTTGGTCCTAAAAACTGTAGTGGTGATCGAAACATAGAAAGCCTGTTCTGTGCTTTGATCACCATTACTAAAATTTTAGGACTAAGTTTTACTCAAGTTGCATGATACGGTTGTATGCCAATTCATAGGAGTTCCTAGGGGTTATTTGAAGTATAAAAGCACAATCTGGTGCACAAGTAAGGTTCTTGTTAGGCATGTAATCAACATAGAAAATAAATCTATTATGTTGCTTCATAGATGAGCATATGAAAATAAATTTCGTTCTGTCTTAGCTCTAAATACAAAAAACCATGTTTAGGTGCCAACTCCTACTGTATAGTGTAAACTGTTCCACACCAGATTTTGATGGGCTATTTAATGGATTCACAATTTTGCAAATGAACTTCTTCACAAATTCACAAACTGTCTTTTCATTCAATCTAAATCTGGTGTCTCCAGTGTTCATAAAATGGCACATTGTGTGAGTCTGTGAGCATGCTAATTCCTAGATATGGATGCTTCCTCAGGAATAAAATATTTCTACTCATAGTATGTCAGCTCGTTACATTTGCAAAAACGTGGCAAGCTAACTTGCTCTTAGTAACCAGGCCCCATGTTCTTTTTCATGTCCAACGTGTTGGCGCTCAGTTCATGAATTGTGGTGCTGCCCTATCATGCAGCCTTTCTATTTAAAAGGAATTTCAGATGTGGCAGTTGTTGCTGCATGTGCTAGACGTGTTGGCTTTATTGAGCTGTACATTTGGTCACATGTGAGCTGTGCAACAGTAGTGTAGTGGCTACCTCTTTAATAAAATGTTAATACCTGCAAGTTTTCAATGATGTGTATATGTATTTGTACATGTACAAAATGATCCACTGCGTATACTTATTATTTGTGAGCATCTGTACATTTTTCTTGGTGAAATTTCTGTTTCTTGAATCCAGGTATAAATTCAGCATGCTTTCATGGATCCTAGTATCTATTATTGCCATGTGCTGCTTTGCTCTCTACATTTTTTATTCACGTCACCTGAATTGAATTAACAAAAATAATAAGCACAAGTGAATCTCTAATATCCAAAATTTTATGCTGTTGTCCTGCTACATTCTTTGCATATGTTTTTGAACATCTTTTTTCTGTACTTTTGAAAGGTTCATTGGAAATGGAGTGGAAGAATTACCAAGGTGCTTAATCAATGTATGGAATCAAAAGAATACATGGAAATCAGAAACGCCCTTATTGTTCTCACAAAGATAACTAGTATTTTTCCTGTGATGCGAAAAAGCGGTATCAACATTGAGAAAAGGGTAAATACATCATTAGTCAGCATTTATGATATGCTGCTGGGCTATTGCTCACAAATATGTTTACCAGGTTGCGAAGCTAAAGGGGGATGAGAGAGAAGATCTGAAAGTACTGGCCACTGGTGTAGCTGCTGCTCTGGCAGCTCGGAAGGTAAGTGTTACCACTTCTTTGCTTGTGCCTTTTTTCTGTATCAGGAGACTCCCCTTTGTGCATGATTATGAGATGTATGTGTGGATTTCCTGACTATTATGCAGAGTTCATGGGTATCTGAAGAAGAGTTTGGCATGGGTCACCTTGATCTGAAGCCAGTGCCTGCAATACCTATTGCTGGTAAGTAGAAGATACAGTTTTTTTCCACAACCACTATGATTAACTGGAGCATAACTATTCCTTGGATATCCTACAGGAAATCAGTATGCAGATCCCTCGACAGCAAAAGATCACAGCGTTCGTGCAAAATCTGTAGAGGGTAGGCATGAAAGGTCAGAAAATGCAATGAAGCCTGATGCCCATAAGAAGAATGCCTCGACTACAAACGGATCTGATATTCAAATACCATCTTCCTCTGCACAAGGAAAAGGTTCAGGGGTTGCACGTGGTGTGGATGAACCTCTGAAACTTTTGTCCGATGATGGAGTTAAAGTCTTGAAGCCTACTGCAGAACCTGAGGTACCTCTCAGTTTATAATGTGGACGGTAACAATTGGGTAATTTATAGGAAAAGCTCATGCGAGCTTGACTCCATAAAGGGTTTTGGGATCGCAAAAACTTTCTAAAATGTGCATATGGCAATAGTATGTGTATTTGTACATTTTAGTACAAAATTAGCATTTTATGGACCTGTCCACACACTATAAATGGTGAAAAAATATTTTCTATTTTAGCCCTTCATTCTTGTCTTTTTTCCGCAGATGGATGTACCTTTTTCAGGAATTTTTATAAGTAGCTAAGTGTATTTCTACGTGTAAAATTTTAGGAATTTTTCAAAACTTTATAACACAACATTTTTTTGTGAAATTTTCTAAACAACAGCTTGAGGTGTTCTTGGTAGCACAAAATCCCCTTGTTCTATTTATGGTCCTTTAGTATGTCATGGAACATAGCAGTTATTAGTGAGCCTTTTAGTACTGGACATTTGGTTTGCATTGTTCTAATCATTTTTATTAACAGACAAGAGCGGCACAAAAGCGTGCTGTACAAAATGCTGCAAAGGTATCTAAGCATGATGTGGTGAAGGAAGATGCAAAACCTGGGAGATCTACTAGCAGGGGTCTTAATCAACAAACCTCTGCTATTCCTGTTGACAGAGAAGTATTGTCTCAGGCAGCTGATGGTGTGCTGGATACTAATCCCACTAGTCCGTTGGTTGGCACAAATGGTAATATACATCCGGCACCACGAAAGGTATCTGCATCCTCCCAAAGATCAACAGTATTGGCTGCACATAGCGGTGGAACAGCTAATCCCACCGGTGAAGGTGAATCTGCTGACTTGATTGATTCTACCGTGAAACAGCAAAAAAGATCTGTTCCCGTTGAAGAACAAGAGAGGACAGGTAAACGAAGGAAAGGAGAGATTGAAGGCAGGGATGGTGACTTGACGGAGCACCATACGGACAAAGAAAAAAAATTGGACTCACGATCAGTAGATAAATCTCGTTCTGTGGATCATGAGAGAGGTGCTAGTGAGGAACAAAACCTAATTCGGGCAGAGAAATTAAAAGAAAAGTTCGATGATAAATATGACAGAGATCATAGAGAAAAAGCAGACCGGTCCGAGAGGCGCCGTGGAGAAGACGTGGTTGAAAGACCAACAGACAGATCATTGGAAAGGAGAGAGCGTTCTATTGAAAAGATGCAAGACAGAGTTCCTGAAAAAGGAAGAGAAGACAGGAATAAGGAGGAGAGGAACAAAATTAAGCATGAACCCATAGATCGAGCATATGCTATTAAGAATGAACCCATAGATCGAGCATATGCTATTAAGAATGAACCCATAGACCGAGCACATACTGGTAAGCATGAACCCATAGACCGAGCACATACTTCTGATGAACGCTTCCGAGGGCAAAGCTTGCCACCACCTCCACCTCTTCCAACTAGTTTTGTACCCCAATCAGTCGCTGCTAACCGAAGAGATGAAGACAGTGACCGAAGGGGCAGCAGCACCAGGCATACCCAACGGTCGTCTCCCAGGCGTGATGAGAAAGAAAGGTGGCACTTGGAGGAGAATGCTCCGCTCTCACAGGATGATGGGAAGCACCGAAGAGAGGAAGATCTCCGGGATAGAAAGCGTGAAGATAGGGATGTTTCATCAAGCAAGGTAAACTTTTCTTTACCTCCTAATACTCTTCTGTGATCTGTGATAATTTATTTGCTCATTAGTTCAGTTATATCTATAAAAGTTTATCCGTGTCTTGTGCTCTGTACTTACTCATCTACTGAACAGTTCTATGGCATTTATGATGTGACTTGGCATGCAAATCACTCTTGGGATTGTAATGGACATTCTTGCTTGACCTCTAATACTTTGTTACTTATACAGGTAGACGACAGGGATAGGGACAAAGTTAATACTGTGAAAGAAGATAGTGATCCTAATAGTGCATCCAAACGGCGGAAGGTTAAAAGAGAACAGTCTGCTTTGGAAGCTGGGGAATACGCGCCTTCTGCTCCACAGCCTCCGAGCGTTGGACCTGGTAACTCACAGTTTGAAATACGAGAGAGAGAAAGAAAGGGTGCTATTTCACAGCATCGGCCATCACATGCTGATGACCTTCCTAGGATGCATGCCAAGGATTCAACAAGCAAGACAAGTCGTAGAGAGGCTGACCAGTAAGTTTAGGAAACAATGATCTCATTGAACTAACCATGCATTACAAGTGTTTCCACTTTGCAATGTGTTATTTATACCTTATTAGCTGTCATGTGAAACACTCAATCTGTTTTAGGGAAGGATCAGTTTTGTATCGACTGAATGAAGTTGCAAAATCATCGCTTTTACAAAAAAAAACCCTTAAATTTCAGATGCTCTGCACATACAAGATCGTGAACTGCAATATCTTGTGCAAATTGTGGCGCAATTTTCCTTTAACCTTTTCTAGTATGCTGCCGGCCTGCCTGTTTCTAAATTGAAGAACAATATTTAGTCAAATAAAATAATGATTGCATTCCCAGGTTACAAGTCCTTATGCAGGTAAAGTATGTAGGAAACTCACCATTGCACCTTCATAAATTTTAATAGGTAACATGGTGTCATGCACTTAGCTAGGTACGGTATGGCTGGTAACTAATCACTTGTGTTCCCAAGCTAGCACTATTTAGAAAGCTACCTCGAAGGTGGTTTAACAACTGAAAAGCATAAATACTCGTGTGCAATAATGATGTAGAGAAACACATAACTAAATGGTTGTCACTTTGTTAGCACACAAATAGCTGCGTGACGCAGACAGTTCAATGGAGTAATGACTTACCAAGAATTGCTAGCATCCAAAGTATTTGTTTCCATTGATAGAGAACTATGAGATTTATGACCAATTTTAGCCATATGGGCGACACTGTTAAATCCTAGCTCTACCAAAACCAAGGTCAATGTCTGGTGTATGCAGAATTGGTACCCCCTTTGGTCGGGTTTATACATGGTTTTCGAGTCAATGAGTCGACAAGTCGTTCAGGGCTAGCGACTCGTGACGAGTCGAGCCTGGCCTGTCGACGAGTTGCGTCTAGTCTCGACTAGTCAAGGGGTTTGAGTCAACCCTGGCAGTGTGACTCGTCAACTAGTCGCGCGACTCTGAAACCATGTGTTTATAGCGTAGGTGTGGGTTTTTAGGCTCTCAATTTGACTGATGAAACATTTGTTATATATATCCATCTAAAACTGTATCATCGGATTCGTTTTCGAATAAAGTTTCTAAACATATATATTTTTGGTGGCATATAACATATATTTTATTAGTTATTAAATATTAAATTGAGGACTTAGGAACACGCGCACGCCCTATACACTCTGACCGGCGGGAGTACTTACTACTTAGAAATAGGGAGCGCTCGAAGCTTACTCTTGTTCAATACAATATACTCTTCTTTTGAAGCACCTTTTAACAGCGTGATTCTTCGTTTTGTCATATAAGCATTTTAAATTTGTGTTGACCTTTCTGTTGGTTTAGTGTAGCTTGAGCTTTTTGCTATAAATTTGTAGTCACATTGATATGAGTAGGCTTAATTTCTTTCCTTAAAAATGTAGCAGCAGTAAGGTATATATTAGAAATAAGGCTGCAGAAGATGATTACATAGGTTGATGTTCTTTCTAAATCTGCACAAAAGTAAAAAGTTTATGTAATGGCTTCTGTGTGAACCGCAATTTCTTTTATAGATATTTTTTTATGTATATACTCATGGCTTCTATAAGTTCTGTTTCCCTAACAATCCTTGGTTAAATTGCAGAACACATGATAGAGAGTGGGAAGAGGAGAAGAGGCCAAGGACTGAAGCAAAAAGGAAGCATCGGAAGTAGGTTCCTGCGGGTGTCTTGATGATTGTCACATAACAAGATTTCACTTGGTGACGCGCACCTGCGAACAAGTCGCTTTCTTGAAGCAGGAAGATGTATCTGGGCATATTTGAACCATTCAGCGTGTATGCCTCACTCCATGGCTTTAGACAGGTTTGCTGGGGCGGAAGGGCACCGACAGGATAAACCCTTCAGCAGTGCTTCGTCTATGCTGTCCAGATGCAAATTGTTGCGAACAATGTTGATTGCAAGGAACAGACATGGTCGGTTATACAAGTCGTTATAAACGTTTTAGCAATGTGGAATGTAAGGAACAATACTATGGGCCATACCATTGACTTAGACGGATTTGCTGTAAACAAGGATGAGCAGTTTGTCGTCCAGCTATTTTTGTAATTCATTTTGTACTAATTGCAGAGAGTTTTGTTGTGGGAAGCATTTGGGCTTCCTTTTTTTGCACCGTCTAGGAGGAATAGTAGGGGAGCGGGTTGTGAGTAGGTTGTACATGTACAGTTACAATGGTAGCATGAACCGTCGTGTTCTAGATGTTAAACTGAGAAGGTTCTAGATGTTAAACTGAGAAGGTTGCATGAACCGTTGTGTTCTAGATGTTAAACTGAGAAGGTTGCATGAACTGTTGTGTTCTATGTTAACTGAGATGGTTGCATGAATCGTTGTGTTCTACTCCCTCCGTCTCATAATATAAGATTGTTTTTGACAGTACGCTAGTGTCAAAAATGCTCTTATATTATGGGACAGAGGGAGTAAATGTTAACTGAGATGGTTGCAGTTCATCATGTAATGTGGTGGTTTTGTTTTGGTCGTTGCTAACTGTTCGTCTTCATTGTATTTGTGTGATTTTTATCCTTCTGCGTGGAACCTGGAGCTTGTTTGATCCCGGTTTCTTGGCAAGAGCAACTCGTTTGGTTTTGTGCTGCCAAATTTTGGCAAACGTCTTACTTCCTGGCTTGGTGATTTTGTTCGTTTGTTGCAGATTATATGCCTGTTGTGCAGTTGTTGATCATTGGAAAAGAACTTTTGTAGTAGCAGTTGATGACAACTACGCGTCTGCTTCAGTGATCAGAACGTAGTAGTAAATCAAAAACAAAAACGAGATCCCTCTCAGAGCAGAGTACAAGTGATACAAGTTCGCAACACAGGTATCCAGGCCCATTGCGTGGGTTGCAGAGGATGTTAACAATATTTTCTTCTCATGCATCTCCGCTCGATTCATTTTGCTGAAGTGGTAGCTGCCCAGTAGGGAGCGGGACAGGAGTGACATCCCCGTAGACTTGTATACTACTCCCTTTGTCCGAAAATACTTGTCATCAAAATGAATAAAAAGAAATGTATCTAGATGTATCCATTTTGATAACAAATATTCAAATATTTTCAGACGGAGGGAGTATGTTTTTGCAATTTAATTTGAACTGCAAAAATGTCTTATATTTTGGTACGGAGGGAGTACTAGTCCCACACTGAAAAGGACTGCATATCGATTATTACAGTTCAGCGCAGAACGTCCAGGCACGACCAGATTACGGTCGAATTGCAGATCGCATCACACACACGCACGCTTGTACTGTATGTATATATGTATATAGGCTACGTGTATTGGTGCGGCGGGCACGGCAGATACTGCTTGGGGGGCGGGCAGACGCCGCGGAGCGCGGAGGCGCACGTCGGCTCGCCCACGCAGGCGAGCTGCACGCAGCAGTACTCCTTGATGGGGTGGTTCTTGACGCCGTCGAAGAGCGCCAGGATGAACTCCCCCGCGCACCAGCTCGGCACGCCCGTCACCGTCTTGTAGCACGGCTGCGGGGGGCTGCGCCCGCCGCAGGCCGACGGGACGGCCTGGAGGAGGAGGAGCACGCACAGGCCGCAGAGGCAGAGCTGCCGGAGCGCCATGGCCGGTGGTACGCCCGCCGTGGTGCTTGTGCTTGGCGGCTGTTTGATCTGGGGCGGTGTAGGTGTGGTCAGATGGGATCGGTCGAGGCGGAGGCGTTTGGAGGCGGTATATAGGAGGGGGATGTAATGCACGTAGTACTGATTTTGCCTAGTTTTTCTGAGCGCGTTTTTATTAGATGCTTTTTTGGTTTTTATGCCTAATTTGTGCCGTAATACTTATCTTTCCTTTTTTTGGATGAATTACTCCAAGCATTTAATATCCTCGGTGCAATTTCTAGGCCCGTTTGAAGGCATGATATTAGTTTTTCCATTGTGATGACTGCCTTCCTTTCTCATGATATTAGTTAATGCTTCATGTATTTCTCCAAAAAAATATTAATGCTTCATGTAAACGTATTGGTAGTGGACAGCCGTGTAGGGGCTGTCCACTACCAATACGTTTACATGAAGCATTGATCATACGCATTTTAGACACAACTTCTCTAAGGATTTGTATCTCACGGTACTCTGTCTACAAAATCTCTTATTTAATGTGTTTTGTGATAGAAAAGACCTGGGTTATCTTGAGTTTGACGCTAAGAGCTGTCTCTATATTAAGATACTGAGATATGATATCTCTCTTTCCTCATCCTATATTCTTAAAAAGTTCGTTTCAATTCTCTCGAAATACAAAGTGTTCACGTCAATGTCCAAGTAAGCCATGCATTTAAGTCTTCTCTCAACATGCATACAGTCCACCACAACATCCCAATTATGCCATGCATTTAAGTCTGCCACATAGGTGGGTCATGCATTTAAGTTATAAATTACAATTAGTTTTGCATTAGTCTATGCATGTAATGTTGCAAATCATACATGCATGCTAATCATCCTTCACATTTTTTGTTAGAGATGACATTTTTAACTGCAATTCAACTTTATTCTATTTTTAGACACTCCATTGTTTTTCTTCATTTTCAAGATTATATTTCCTTTGCATTAAATTTAGTTATTTTTAGCAAGTATTTTTTTCATTTATTTTAACAAAGTTACCGCATCAACGGGCGGAGCGTCATCTAGTTAAATAGAGTGCCACGTCAATTTTTCTCGTAGGTGGTAGGTTTTAGGTAAGGTATACAATGTAATACTGGGACTGCCCTAAAGATGCAAATCAAATGGTCACTTTGCATTTTTTTGGAAAACTCTACATTTGGACACAATAATTTTCTTTGCGAGGGTTGGACATGATACCTTGGAGATGAGCTTAACAAAATGAAGTGGAAGGATTACATCTTTTGCATGGCGAGAGTATCTGCCTTGGTTCACAAATTTCTCTAAAGGTTTCTTCTTGTACCACAAATTTCAAAAAGGTGCGTGTGCCACTAAAACCGATAACTTTCTCAAGAGTCAACTAGGTCCAAATCCATCAACTTAAGGACGGAGTGCCATCCTTGTAAGAGTAAAAGGGTCGACGGCCCATTTAATTGTTTTTTTTTATTTTTTCCGAAAGACCACTGTAAAAATAATACTAATATGTTTTATCATCCATGGAAATGTTAACTATTGTCAAATAAATTGTTTATGTGTGCTGAATAAAATATTTAGGTGTATAAAAAATATTCACACAACAATAGTGAAATTGATGAGTTTGTTGAGTACATAGTCCTTTGCCGTGTGTTTTTTATCGGACCCTCAACAAAGGCCCTCCTAAACTGAGTGCAGACAAAACAGTTGACACTCAGAAAATCCTTGCATGTGTCGAGTGCTGATGAAAAAACACTTGGCAAATAATAATCTCTTGGAAAACTAATTGCAGTTATTTGCCACTAAGGAGATGCTAATGTTTTTATTACGTTTGAGATGCTTTTTACTTCTAGTGAACTTTTATAATAATAGATCTGATCCTTTTCGCAAAAAGGACTACGTGACACAAAATAAAGTTATTAAAATCTACCCTTAAGTACAAGTTGATTAACCATTATTGTCGGGCTCTCCGACTAGGAGCCACGTCAACGCTATCCTGGATAGCCAACTGGTGGCCAACTCCTGTCCTGTAGGACCCACCACTCAATAAAACACATAATATCTATCTAATTACAGCTAAGCTACGAAAAATCAATAGAACTATTTTTCTCCAGCGTATTAACATGCTTGCCGCCAAAATCTACTTTTTGATCACATCCCTAAACCCTAAACCTAATCCTACCTACCTACTCCGATGGAAATTGTAGGCTCGTGGATCACATGAAAATAGATCACCATCGATAGAATTTGCCCACTCATGGACCGGCATCAACGTTCTTGATCAACTTGAAGGAACTCCTCCTACTTCCTCTTCCATAGGTATATTGTTGCACACTGAATCCAGAGATTATAAGTACTCTGTCATACATAGGAGAAAGTATTGAAAAGGAACAAGTGAAGATTGTAATCTATGATGACCATTTTTATTGTAACGGTTAGTCTTAGCAAGTAGAAACATAACTAATTGGTGTATGTTAATTTCTATGTCATAGATCATGAGAACACAAATATGAAAGGGACAGGTGGAAGCAAAGATGATTATTGTAGAAAAAGAAAGTTAAAACCAGATATAGGAATGGAAACTAAGAATGAAGAAATTTGTATCATCAAAGTCAGGTTACAAGGACAAGAGTAATACTTCCGAACAATGGCATCAGAAGTGAGCTGATACAGGAGTTGGCTGTCTTGCCGAGATGACCATCAAAATAAGTGCTACCAAAAAATATGCTGTAAAAAGTTTTGAGGATGTGATACGCCTAAAAATTTTCTACTTTTTCAACTTTTTTTTGTTAACTCCCGAACTCAAAACGTGCTCCATTGAATTAACCTAATAAAGACCAACATTTTTTCCATAAAACTTATATGGTGATATATTTTTTGTGCAGGAGAGTGTTAGACAGAACTAAAAAACAAAGTATGAGGGAAAGGTTTGCAACATACAAGGGACCTAGGGCCTAGACTTGAGCCAGTGGGAGGCCCAGGGTGCCTACAGGGCGCCTAGGGTGTGGGTGCCCACCCGGCTAGCTCTCAGTGCCCCCTTGGCACACGTGGTAAGCAATCCAAACTTGATGAAAAAAGTGATAACTATAGGATTGAGATCCAAATTATAGCTCAATGATCCAAATTAGAATATTAGTGAGTAGTTGTCAATTTGCTCCGAAGCCATTTAAGAGGAATTTGGAAGCATTAATTTTAATGTCTAACAAATTCATCTTCCTAGCGAGTGTTTCCCATTATAACTATACGCTTCCAATCCAAATTCATGTTTGAAGTTCGAAGCAAGCGTTTCCCCTGTTCCAATATTCTACAAAAAAAAAAAATCATGTGTACATGGTTTGTGCATCCCGGCGGCGGCGGCGCCGGTCCGCCTTGTTTGCTATGGCCTAGGACCATGGGGGTGCGGTGCATCCCGTCCCTTACCGGCGGGAGCAGTGGCGGAGACAAGGGAGGGCGAGCAGGGGCCTGGCCCTCCCTAACGATCGAGTAAACTCTGCTATCCACGTCCTTAATCAGGGACAATCTGAGGTGATTACGTGTACTGGCCCCCCCTATCTCTGTAAATCTGAAAAAGGGGAATAGGCCCATGAGAAAGCCCATTCATAGCAGTCCCTGGGTGATCTCCTTGGCCCTTTCCTAGCCCTAGCGTAAGTGCGGCAACTCTCCGTGATTAACCTATGAGATTTGCGAGATCGTTCTGCTGTAGAGCCGCCATTTGCCCCTGCTGCCACCTGCCCTCCGTGATTAACCTACGGCCAATCTGCTCAAGTGCCCATCTCTTTGGCTGCAATTCTTCTCCAGCAAACGCACTACACATCTATCCAAGGTTAGAACTACCTAAGACTGTCTAGTAATCCCCCTGGCCCTAATTAAATGTCGTCGTTGTGTGCCTGGACATCTTCTATATAGTGAATGGGTTGCGTCAGTTACATGGGGCTGGAAGAAGTAGTACTAATCTCTCTCAATTTTGATCATGTACTTGAAATAAATAGAAATCATATTTAGGTGTTTCAGTTGTGTGATATGTGATGTTAATTCCAAGACTTCTAGTTCAGCAATTATGAAGGGAAAATTACCGTCAAACACACTAAAGATCAACTCATTTTTTAAGCATATTGCTTCGAATTCTCGAACTAAAAGGGAGATTAGCTAGCTTCAGCACTACATTATAATATACATTGAAAGAGAATTAGCAGCTAAGTTTTCCTCTGCTCAAATTATTAAATATTTGATCTTATTGGCAATCCTAGAGGCAAATTTAAGCTGATATAATTGTAGTGTTGTTTTTACATCATGAAGCGAAATATTATGATAGCTATTATTTGCCCTAAATTTCTATTAGTAGCTTGGCTTGGCCCCCCCTATACTCAAATCCTGGCTCCGCCCCTGGGCGGGAGGGTTCCATTTTTAGATGTTTCTGATATGAGTAAAAACGTGAGATGTAAAAGAATCCAACCGGTGTCAATTTCATTGATGATCAATCCTTATATACAACTGGAGGGGACGCAAGTGGAGGGGCACGTCCACTCGATGGGGAACGAGGGAACCGTCGTGACTGTTGCCAGATTGGCAACACACGTGCAATTACACAAGGGAGGGTTATATCCTTAATAACATTATTACTCCCTCCTTCCATCTATATAGGGCCTAATGCATTTTCTAAGACCGTCTTTGACTATTGACAAGATTAATAGTACATGACATGCACAATGTGAAAATTATATCATCGAAAGCTCCTTTCACACACGAATTTAACGGTGTGCTTTGTGTAAGTTGCATGTCATATATTATTGCTCTAATATTTGGTCAAAGTTAGCCTCGAAAAGCGCATTAGGCCCTATATAGATGGAAGGAGGGAGTAGTTAAATTCTAACACTCCCCCTAATCCTCCCTTGTCCTTGTGAATGATCATCCTTGAAATACTCTCATCCAAAAACCCAGTGGGAAAAATATGAGGAGATATGCGCAATATGCCATGAAAAACTCCTTCCAAAACCCAGTGGAAAAATAAGGAGAAAATGACATATCACAATGCTTGTATTACTATTGGCTCATTAAAAACCTTTCATAAGAAACCATTCAGAAAAAACTCATAAAGGAAAAGAGTGCAATACAAAAGATCCGAAGATCTCGAACAAGTTATCGTTCAGGAGTGCACCCCCCTGAACCTTGCAAATAACAAAGTCATCTCATACCAATTCTATTAGCTTATTTCTGGAATGAAGAACTTGGTAAAGACTTTGTGAATAAATCATCAAAGTTATCACATGATTTCATTTGCAAGATATTTATCTTCCACCTTTCTTTAACTCATGGTGAATAAAATATTTTTAGAGCCATAAACATTCTAGTGTTGCTCTTTATAACCTGTCTACATCTGGGTAATACAAACAAAACATTATCTTCATAGATAATGGTGGGTGGTTCCTACCAACCAATCCCACTTGAACTTTCAACAAAGTTCATCATTCTATGAAGTCACATACATTCATGTGATGCTTCATACAAATCAACGATTTCAGAATGATTAGTGGATGCAGCCACTAAAATATGTCTTCTCGACTTCCCAGAGAAGGTCACACCTTCATTCGAGGAGAAAAAAAATCAGTATGTGATCTAGGATTATGGGGATCTAAGAGAAACTCTAGCAGACCCCGCAAAAACTTGACCCGCAAAACGCGTTTGCAGTTTCATGAAGATCGCGTTTGCGGGTCGAAAACTAGCGCGGCCAAACAGATACTGTAAAACAAACTGTAAAACTGGAATAAAGAGCTCCTTCCTCCAGTCCGGCCGTTGCCGCCCTTCCTCTAGCCGGCCACGCCGGCCACGCCCAACCCCGTCGGCCGCGCCCGTTGCCCGCAGGCCATGCCCCGTCTCCCGTCGGCCGCGCACCATCGCCCATCGGTCACGCCCCGTCCCTGCCGGTCGCGCCCCATCACCGCGCCGGTCGCGCCCAGCCTCGTCGGCCACGCCCCATCGCCTCCGTCGTCCGCGCCCAGCCTTGTCGGCCACGCCCCGTCGCTTCCATCGTCCGCGCCTTGCTCTATTGCCAGGCGAGCCATGCCCCTTTGCCTGCCGCGTCGGGAGGATTCCGGCGGCCAGGCTGAGGTAATGGGAGGCCACAACGATGTCGAGCTCGTCCAATTCGAACCGCGGCGATCGATTATAGCGTCTAGCGGCCTTTTCCGATGTGCGGTGATGAATTCCGGTGAGTTTAGGGCGGATTCTGGCAAACTCCGCGGCGGCGTGTTTGCTCCGACGAGGTTTGACCAGTATACAGGGTCCCCTATATTCGGCCCTCCAACCTCCAAAGATAAGGGTTTCGGGCGTGCATTTGCGGTGGCCCTTAAATATTTTACGGGTTGGACTACTTTTATGGTTTCTGTTCAGGACACTTTTTTCGCCCAAAACTGTAAAACGCAAATTTTTTGCGGGTTTGACCACTTATGCGGGATCTGCTAGAGATGCTCTAATATATACCCAGCATCACAATATCCAACCATGGTCATATCTTGATCTATAGAACAAACCAAGATCTATGGTGTCCAAAAGATATCTAAAAATATTCTTCACACGAAACCAACGCCTTTTAATCAGTGATGCATTGTATCTAGCCAATCAATTCACTGCAAATAATATACCATGCCTGGTGTAGTTGCTAGATACATTAGTGCTCTCATTGCACTAAGATATTGAAACTTAGGTCCAATCATCTCTTCATCACTGCCCTTAGGTCTTAGTGGGTTTAATCTCCATCGAGAGATCTGACAACCATAGTTCTTGATGGATATGATTTATCCATATTGAATTATTCAAATATCTTATGGATTAATGTGGACTGAGGAACAAGTATTTCCAAAGGAATATGCATAAGTTTGGAACTTAAGCAAAGTTTGGTCTCAACCAAATCTTTCATCTCACACTCCGTCTTGAGATGATTTGCTGGTCTCATGTACTTACTTGTGTAGTTCCAATGATAATCAGATCATCAACATGTTGATACACAAAAATGACAGAAAAATCCCGCTTCCGATTTCTTGATGAGCAATCATCATTGTTTGAGTAACCCTTCTAACAAAGGAACTCACTCAATCGGTTATACCACATCCATCCTGACTAATTCAAGCCATAAAATGGCTTATGAAGCTTTACACAATACATGCTGCAATTAAATTTGAAATCTTCATTCCCTCGGGAACTATCATATAGATATTCGAATCAAGTGACTCATACAACTATGGAGTCACAACATCCATCAGTTGGATATACAAATTCATTATTCATTGCCAGTGATATGGAATATCAGATAGTTATTCCACTCACATGATATGAGTGAAAACGAGAGATGTAAAAGAATCCAACCGGTGTCAATTTCATTGATGACCAATCCTTATATACAACTGGAGGGGACACAAGTGGAGGGGCACGTCCACTCGATGGGGAACGAGGGAACAGTCGTGACGGTTGCCAGATTGACAACGCACGTGCAATTACACAAGAGAGGATTATCTCCTTAATAACATTATTAATTAAATTCTAACAGTTTCTTTGTCTTTGGTTAGGCTTTGTGTCCTGCTCAGGATGACGAGACAGTGGCGGCTTGTTAAAGATGAAATAAGGTTCTCCCCACCAAGCCCCCGTCCTGGTGATGCATCTAGCATTGCCGGATGGCGTGTGGATATGCGTCTTTGGCGGATCTCGCGGGATTCAGTCGGTGATTATCTTTGATGGTTCTGCTTAGATCCTGTCTTTGTTTGTTTGTGTTCATGTCTTTATAGGTTGGATCCTTCCGATATATGCTTCACTTCATCGATGACGGTTCCGGTTAGGGCATGGCCAACGCTCCTACATGGGCCGCTGCCCCTGATGCCACGTCCATCTACATGGTCCAAGCTTAGCCAAAGGTGTTGCCTATAGATCAAAGGTGATGCCTGCAGAAGAGCCCGCTTCCTCACTATCAAAAGCAAAGTGAGAGAACAGAAAAGAGGAGCATGCACAAAACAAGAGGTGGGACCGCGGTGTGCAGACGTAAGAAAGGAAGAGTGTCACGGGAAAACATGGTCCACGTACTAATGCCCGCGTCGGTCGAAAGGTTGCAATACGGTGGTTCCATGGCTTCAAGGCTTGCGTGGATGGGCTGAGGCGGCAATACGCGGGTGGTGCTTCCATAATTCATGCCCTTATGGGGCCTTAACTCGATGACTTTCTGACTGTGTACTACATGTTTTACCCGGCTTCAATGAGTGATGGGCGATAATGCCGGTGTGTCTTCAACTCGCTTTAGTGCTTATAGTCGTCGCTACATGGTCTGGAGATTTAGATTTTTTATTTTATTTTTGGTATTCGTTGTACTATTATGATTGATTATGAATATATCGAAAGTTCTTAAAAAAATTAATTTATGCACGTTAAAAAGAGAAACTTATTTATGCACGTAAGCAGTTCCTGCCTAGTACAGACGGACGGATCAGAGATGTAAATGCAGTGTCGTACGTACAACAGTGTTCTGCACTTCTGCTACTGGGTCGGTTACGCAGAAAGTACGAAGAAGATATCGTATGTGTAGCATAGTAGCAGAAGTGCAGAACACTGTTGTACGTACGACACTGCATTTACATCTCCTGGTGAACACCCTCAGTGGTCGTGTCGTCCGCAAGAACCTGCCTCGGCCTCTGCTCCGCGAGTTCTACGTTGTTGCTACTACGCACGGTGGCTTCTTCGTCCTCGCCGACAAGGAGCCCCCTCACGCAGCGGTCGCCCTCAACCCTTTCACCGGCTACATGATCCGCTTCAATGCGGCCGTACCCTTTTACATTGAGGTTTTTTCTGCTGCTCTTTCCGGTCTTGTCACCGGGAAGTTACTTAAGAGCTCTGCTGTTTCCGAGCTCCGTTCTTCGCCCACCCTCGTCTTGCTCTGGGACGAATTTTACGAGCAGCACATGGCTGTTCCTGACAGTGATCGATTCACTCAGGAAGTGAATGAACAAGACGTGAGCTCTTTCATGTTGCTGCGGCTGGCTATCGCCAGCGGTATCTGTGCCACCGACGATTGGCTGACAAGGGCGGAGCCGCTTCCGGCTGCTTTGGTTCACAAGATCTCCTATCTGATGAAGCTATTTGCCATTGATCCCTACAAAATGTTCTCGGACAAGCTTGTAACTCGGATAGCCGATCTTCGCAATCCCAGGAGGTTTGATGAGAACCACTTTTACCTGGTTGAATCTGCTGGAGAGTTGTTGGCTGTCATTAAGATGCGGCAGCACCTGAAAGTTTTCAGGCTGGACAACTTGACCGGCAGCGACGTGGTGGAGCCTGTGAAGAGCATCGGCGACCGTGCCGTCTTCATCGGTCACCGTATGTGCCTCTCTGTCACCGCCAGCAAGTTCCCGTCCCTCGTTGCAAACTGTGTGTACTACGTGGGGTTGACCCTCGACATCTACAAGTATGACCTAGAGACCGGGGAAGAAGAGAGGGTCTCCCAAGCCATATACCCCTTGAAAAGTAACGCTGTGTCTTTCCCCAACCCTCCATTCACCATCGTCCAGCTTCTCTCCAGCTACACCGTCAACGTCCGGGAATCTCAGCTCGCGGTGGAAAAGCTTATGCTGCACCTCTTTGCTCGTGCTGCCCCGTTTCAGCTTGACTGTTGTTCTTCAGATTCTGACCTGGAGTACTGAGGAGCCGTAAAGCGTCAATTATGTGCTTTCTTGAGCGATCATCTATCACTTTCCATAAGGGACCAAATCAGGCCTGGACGAAAGTTAATTGAGTGTCGATCACGCGGTGTTAATTTCATCTCTTGTTATGAACCTATTAACGCTTTATGTTATTTTGTAAAGCCATTTCGTGTCTTAATGTACTTTGTTTATTCTTCCCTAGCTAGCATGTACTACCTCCGTCCGGGTTTATTGGGCCTCTCACTAGTAGAAAACGGAGCTTTAGCGCCGGTTCGTAAGGGCCTTTAGTGCCGGTTCCATAACCGGCACTAAAGTGTGGGCACTAAAGGCCCCCCCCTTTAGTACCGGTTCGGCACGAACCGGCGCTAAAGTGCCACCACGTGGCGTGAGCTCGCGCCCTGGTATGGGGGACCTTTAGTACCGGTTGGTAACACCAACCGGTACTAAAGGTTTTTTTTTTGATTTTTTTTTTGAAAATTTTGGAAAAATATTTGATTTTTTTTCGATTTTTATTTTTTCTGAATTATTTGATGATTTATTCTCTAATCACCTCTCTTAACTGCTCAAGTGTGGATCACTCATTCCAAATCATCTAACTTCCTGACCGGTCACCCATCCCTCTCACTACTCTAGCCCGAGCACGCTTAACTTTCGGGTTCTATTCTCCTTCGTTTCCGAGTCTACACTTGTTGTTTTCCTGACAATAGTAGGATGTCAATCCTATTAACCCTCAGGAGTTTAGCTTGAGCATGAAGTCACACATTTTACTATTTGAGTTTGAAACTATTATTCTAAAAACAGTAATTATTTAGTAACGCTAATATTTCTTGAATAAGTTTGACCGTAGTTTGACCACAGTTTGACCATAGTTTGACTAGATTTGACAAAAATTCAAAAAATTGAAATAATTATTTAGTAACACTAATATTCTTGAATAATTATGTAGTAACATTATACTTCGTGAATAAGTAGTTTGACCAGATTTAACCAATTTTTTTTAAAAAAACTGAAATTTGACCATATCTTTTTTTCCTTTTGGAATTTGAGGATTCTAAAAAATTCCAAACAGGCCGTTAGTGCCCTATAGGGGGGGGGGGTAGAGTTTGAAAACTGCCCTATAGTGCCGGTTTGTGTCACAAACTGGTACTATAGGTCAGACCCCTTTAGTACCGGTTCATGGCACGAACCGGTACTAAAGGTGACCTTTAGTACCGGTTCGTACCACGAACCGGTACTAAAGGTGATCGTGGGGCCCCGGCCTGACACCAGCCTGCCACCACCCCTTTAGTACCGGTTCGTGCCATGAACCGGCACTAAAGGTTCAGCACGAACCGGCATTAATGCAAATCCGTTCGAACCGGCACTAATGGTACCATTAGTACCGGGCCAAAATCAAACCGGCACTAATGTGCTTCACGTTTGACCCTTTTTCTACTAGTGTCTAAGCCAAAGCAGCGAAACCAAGAGACATTTAATTTATTTCACAGTAACTGCATGCCGTCCCTCGAAACACGGCGAGCAGCTCGGCTTCTCACGCTGCTCTCTTTCACATGCCTGCATGCACCAATCACTTCCCAATCCCAGCTCACGCTTGCATGCATGCATGCCTAGTGCAATTAGTGTGGCATTAAAGCTCCTGCTTTTTAGATGTTCCAGGGTTGTTTTCTAGACAGGGGCCTTATAAATCCGGACT
The DNA here is from genome assembly GCF_002162155.2 of Triticum dicoccoides. Lineage (NCBI taxonomy): Eukaryota > Viridiplantae > Streptophyta > Magnoliopsida > Poales > Poaceae > Triticum > Triticum dicoccoides. The sequence continues at coordinate 826,761,774 of NC_041385.1, forward strand.
ATACTCTGTGGCTTACGGGCCCAATAAATCCGGACGGAGGGAGTACTATATACCGCTGAGTGGTGCAATCTGGTGCTTTTGGCACGCCTAGCTGTTTTGAAATATATATATTTTTGCAAGTACATGATTTTATTTTGCTACTGTTAACTGTTATGCCGTAAACACCACTGTTTAAGAAGATAATTCTTCAGATTCGCAAAAAAATAAATAAAGATAATTCTTCGGGCATCCATCCTCCATCATGCTAGACCTACGTAGAGTTTGTTACGTGATTTACGTAAACAACATTGTGGAGCATCATTATTGGATCACTAGGAGGGATGAAGCCCACCCCCAGTGAAAATCAGGGGGGCCGAGAAGATTAGTTATGGGGATTTATGTAGGCCTTCGTAGGTAGCCCGTAGATGTAGGATTATCGCTTTCTCACCATGCTTCCCTGTCGAGGTGGTATTAATACCACAGACGTTACCTTATTTTTTTGAGACATCCACGAATGTTACCTTTGCTACTTTTTTTAGGGCAAACACCCAGGCTTTATTACTCAATTGGCATGGTTACATGAATAATGCTCGGGTCGTGTAGAGGACCCAGCCAAGTGTGACACCCTTGCTCTAAGGATAGAGAATGCCAAGCTAGACTATGAGCATCTATGTGAATGAAGATGGTTGTGTTGTCCTAGCCCAATAGCTGCGTTGTTGGACTATCGAGAGAAAAACTATTGTACGTTCAAGTACTTGTCCACCACTAACAAAAGTACTCCTACTTGTCGGCAAATCCTATTTGACGCGTTTTGAGTCAAACTGTTGGCCAATCGCACATGTGAGCTAATTTAGCGACCGATTTGGGCCGGCCCATCTATAGTGTACGTACAACTTTTCCAGGTTCCGGTTTTGGGAAACCTTTCTAGAGGGTTCCCAGCTGGTCTTTTTCGGTTTTGGGAACCCTCCCGAAGGTTTCTGAACCGGTTTTTATATTTTTTTCTGTTTGATTTTTCTGTTTTCCTGTTTGCCTTTCCTATTTCTTTTCTTCTTTCTTTTATTTTCTTATTTCCATTTCAGGTTTATTTATTTTCCAAAATTTTGGACATTTTTTTGTATTTTTCAAAAATTATTTATATTTTGAGAACTTCTTCTTGTTTTCAAACTTTTAAGAAATTCCAAAAATGTTCGCTTCCTTTCACAATTTGTTCGCTTCCTTTCACAAAGTTCAAAAATTAAAAAAATTAGTTATGAAAATACTTGAATTTCCAAAAATGTTTGCGGATTTCCAAAAATGTTCATTTTTCAAAAAAATGTTCTCATTTCCAAAATAAATTCTAAAATCAAAAAAATGTTTGGGGGGATTTCATAGAATATTCGTGTTTTGTAAAATTTGTTCCATTTTTTAGAAATGTTCCTATTTTAATAATTTATTCACAAATTCAAAAAAAATCACGTTCTCATAATTTTTCCCACATTGAAAACATGTTCGGGAAAATTTCATAATATATTTTTGTGTTTTGAAAAGATATCCATAATTGCGGGGCTTTTTTCAAATTTGTTCCTGTTTTTCAAAAAACTCTTCGCATATTGAAAAAGTTGTTCATGGTTCTAAAAATGTTCTCGTTTTCAATATTGTTCCCTTTTTTTACAAGAATTGTTTGAGATTGCCAAAAAATGTTTGAGTTATGAAAAGTTTGTTAGCAAATTTCGAAAATGTTCATTTTTCTAAATATATTGACTTTTCTGAAAAATGGAACCACATTCAAATTTTATAAGAAAGTTTATTTTCTTTTCCCCACGTATAGTTTATATAAATTGAGCTTTCATTTTTAGATAAACATGTCTATGAACATAGTGGCTAGCGACATGGTTCTATCACTGGAGGCCGTGGGTTCTATCCTATACACACATAATTTGGCTAATTTTTTGCGAGCTATTCTCTAAATTTTGCCATTGCCTTTCATTTCTTTACATATAGTGTTGCAAATATTCCACTAGAGTTAGCCGGTTGCCCTGTCTAGGTGCGATCCTGTATTCCGCAGGGTGCGGGTTCGATTCCCATCTGGGACTCCATGTTTTGTAGATTTTTGACAGCGTGCTACCGTAAAATGGGCCGGCCCAGGTCACTTATCCCTGTGCGAATCATCGACAATTTGCCCCAAAAGCGGCAAAGGAGGTGCCCTACTTGTCTGATGCGTGCGTTTGGGGTTCTATATAGTTAGTAGACACCAGTCTTGCTTATATGTAGGAGTAGTATTTATGATTATGTATTAATCGGGTAGTCGATCGGGTTACCCATGGGCATAGATGAAGTCCCATCCCCTACCAATGACTAATCGGATTGTCCATGAGTTTAACCCATGGACGAAGATGAAGAACCATACATTACCCATTCGGGTCGGGTGCCCATGGGTGGCCGTACCCATCGGTCGAATTCCAAGTTGAGCGTAGACCACTACGCCACTCGATTGCTCGCATGAAAGTAAAGGCTTACAGCCTTTTATAACTAAACTTTAGACACGTCCAGGCCTTTGTTGACTGTTTCATTTTTTTATGTTTTTTCATATTTCTTTTATCTTTTTTTCTTTCAGATCTTGAGTATTCTTCGGGTTTTTCTTTTTTTAAATTTTGCATATTTCTTTTTTATATAGGTTTTGTAATCAATGGTGTACGTTTTTCAATACTATCGACATATTTTGAATTTGCACTAAATTTATTATTATGTATGATTTTTTGTAAATACAAACTGAACATTATTGTATACACCGAATAAGTTTTTACACACACTAAACATTTTTTAATATACAATGATCATTTTTAATTGTATGATGAACATTTTTTAAATATACAATGAAGTTGTTTTAATATATATTGATCATTTTTTATATTATGCGTTATTTTTGAAAATATGCACTGAACATTATTGTATAATATATGATGAACCAATTTTTATATACGTTAAACATTTTTGAATATACAATGTTCTTTTTTAATTATCCAATGATTTTCAAAAATATACGATGAACTTTTTTTAATATATATTGCCTTTTGATATTATGTTACATTTTTTGAAAATACACACACAGAGCATTATTTTATAATCTTGAGTGAACAGTTTTGTTATATACATCGATTTTTTTAGTATACAATAATCTTTTTTAATTACACGATGAACTTTTTATAATATACGATGAATTTGTTTAATATATACTGAACATTTTTATATTAAGCGATATGTTTTGTAAATACACACTGAACATTATTGTATAAATATACATTGAACATAATTGTATAATATGCAATGAATTTTTTTGTTATATATATTGAAAAAACAATATACAATGAGCTGAATAAACATTGTATCCAAACCCAGGATCGAATCCTGGCAACCTCTTTGTTTTTTCCAAACAAGGGCATTTGCTTGATTACAGACAAATCCAGGGTTTTTTTCTCTCTCGAAAGAACGTGCCACATCGGCCCGTGACAGGAGGGCCCTGCAGGTCAGTTTCAGCGTTAATACTTGTTTATACGGAGTTTAGAATGTAGCCACGTCTCCCAGTCTTGATACTGACATGTACAAATTACGTAAAGTGATACCAATCCGCTCGCACTATCTCAACTGTGGCACCTTCGTGCAATTAACTATTGCATATGCATGTGCGTCAAGAGTTAGAAGAAGAGAAGAGACGAGCTGGCCGGGCCCACATATTATATATATAACAAAACATATAAAACCGTATTATCCTAATCGTCCGGGCGGCTATCAATGCGAGCCTGATAGTATCATGTCGCCGGGTCAAAACCCCCACCTGCCCCGCGATTTACCAATTTTTGTGTTCACTGTCAGGCCAGACCAACCGGCCAGGGTCTGTCAAGGGCTTTTCTGCGTAATTAAATAATTCATGGATGGGTTTTCTGCACAAAAATCAGCACGCACAGGGCACCCAGCTCCGTTCTTGCTCTCTCCCTGCCATCGATAGTGGGCCATAGCCACACTGGCACGCCATACGGGCAAGGCATATGCCTCGATATGGGAAGATGCCTTCTATTTGCACGGCCGAACAAGTTAAAGCAGTGGTTTTGTGTATTTCTCAATTTTAGAAATCAGTGACCGCGCAAGATAATTTAAGTCACCTGAGGTGTGTTTAATTTGCCTGAAAATGCAGGGAAACAGTTTTGAATGAAACTGCTGAAAAAAAATCCGGATGTAGATGGAGAAAATTGCCTTCTTTTAATTTAAGAACTGCAGATGTAATTCACATGACAAAGCATGCAACCATATGTACAGGCACGCTTCAAACCGATTATTGAAGTCTAGCAGACATCTCCACGTACGACCAACCTTCAGAATGCAGATCATACACATACATATGCATCTTTTCTTTGATAAGCCACATACATACGCATCTATGTATGCATATGTAGGGTACTACGCATGTCTATCATAGACACCACCGCCCTGGTGCGGGGGGCATGGCAGAGAAGTTTTGGGGGGTGGGCAGACGCCGTGGAGCGCGGAGGCACACGTTGCCTCGCCGACGCAGGTGAGCTGCGCGCAACAGTATTCGGTGATGATGTTCTTGTTGCCGGTGAAGAGTGCCTGGATGAATTGCCCCGAGCACCACTTCGGCACACTCGCCACAGTCTTGTAGCAGTCGTCGCGGGCCAAGGCCATGGACGTCTGCGGTGGCGTGCTTGGACGGCCGGCAAAAGCGACCACCAGGAGAAGGGACA
>NC_041385.1:826766624-826776628 GCF_002162155.2 Triticum dicoccoides
AGCCTGCGCGGGCGCCGGTGAAGGTGGCGGCGAGGATCTCGGCGCTCCATCCCCTCTCGGAGGCCTGCGGTTCCTGGGGCGGCGGCCCCAACCGGAGAGGCGGCGTCGTCGGGCGGTGGGCGGCGTTCGCAGGGGTGCTGGCCAGTGTGCCTGGCCGCGCGGGCGGCGGGTGGTTGGTGGAATCCGGCCGCGGCGCGAAGTTTCTTCGTCAGATCTGGAGGTTCGAAATCCCTTCCCGGCTACCTCTCTCTCGCCGTCGGCGGTGGCTTGTGATTTGCTCTCTGGCCCTGGCGTTGGTGCGAGTTGGTGGCCAGCTAGGGGACCGGGGGAAACCTTGGCCGGTCCGGCCGGTCCGGCGGCGGCAACGCCCAAGGGCGCTGCTTTCCTCCATGGGGGCGCAGCCGAGGTCCCCTGCTTCCACCCCGACCCACCCTGCCCGGGTGAAAACCTTATATCCTCTTAGATTTGGCGGCGGCGGCGCCTTGCGCGCCGTGACCTTGCTGGAGGCGCCGTTAGGGAGGCGGGATGCGGTCGGGAGGCGCTGCAGGTGAGGGACGGAGCTGCCTCCTCTTCATCGTCCGATTCCACGAAGCGTATTTCCACCTAGCTGGGCATGGACCGTGGCGGAGCGGCCGGCTAGGGATATCCCAAATTGAAGTGGCCGCACTATGTCCACCTTTCGATGTGAGGGCGGCATTCTTCGAGCTCTAGGGTGAGCTCCTCGAAACCCCGACGGTGCGGCGCCTACAGCCATGGCGAGGGGATAGGGTCCCTCTTTGGTGATTGAGATGGAAGATGTTGTTCCCCTTCTTCTCTAGGTGTTCCTGGAGCATGGCCATCTTTGAAGGTCGGATATGCCCTGTTTTGCTGCTCTGCTTTTCCTCATATGATCTTAGTGTGGAGTGCTCGGCCTTTGCAAGCTGTAATCTTAATTTCCTTTGCATTAGCTGCTTGTGGAGGTTGTAGTTAGCGTTTCAGTCCAGTGTTCCCATTGTATCCTTCTGACCGCTGTAATTTGGTTGTTTGCTGTAACTCCTGGCCGGTTGATGGCTTTATTAATTCAAAGCCGGACTCCTCGCGAGCCTTCGTTCTAAAAAAAAAGAAGGGACACCAACAGGACGCAGACGCAGAGTTGCCGGAGCGTCATTGCTGGTGGTACGACCGTGGTGCTGTAGTGTGGTGTAGGTATGGTGGGATCGATCGAGATGGTGTTTGGCTTCAGTATATAACATGGGGCGAATATAATGAATGTATTGGTTGGTGGCTTACTTTCTTAGCTCATTTTTACTAGTTGCCTAATTTGTGGGGTGATAATAAGCACTGTCTAATTATCTCGTGTTTTTGGGTGAAGCCTTAAATTATCAAATCTTGTTTTGAAGTCTAATGATAGCATCATGATCTATATTTATTCAGCTCAATATTTTTTTGTTTTGTTTTTGGATGAAGTCCTACATTATCGAATCTTGATTCAAGTCTAATGATCGCATCATGATCTATTTTTATTCGGCTCAATCTTTTCCGCCTAGTTTATTAGCAATTAATTAAAAGAATAAAGAAAAATTACTGCATTTCGTAACCCATTATTTTTTCCTTTTAATTGATTTCTGTTTTATTTATATCCTCTTTATCTTTTGTTATTATCACAGCCCTGGTGCTGTTCCACCTTTTGTAGGTATAGTGGGATCTATTGAGATGGCATTTCGCGTCAGTATATATAGGGGGTGACTATAATGAATGTATTTGTTGATGGCTTAGTTTTTTAGCACATTTTTATTAGTTGCTTAATTGTTCTATGATAACAAACATTGTCTTATTATCGTGTGTTTTTGGATGATACTTAATTACTACCATCGAATCTCATTTTTTCAAATCCAATGATCATATCTTGACAGAATTAATTACCTAAAATCCCGCCTTTTCATTCCTCTCTCGCAAGGCCACTAGGGAAAGTCTTCCTCCCCTCAAGGTTCCAGCGAGCCCATGGATTCGCCCCACCTCCATCCGCGCTCTGGCGGCCGGTGCTAGGGAGGGGATTCCTGGTGCCTCGGTTATGGCTAGTAGATAAGTAGGGTTTTAGTCCTAGTAGGGGCGACGATAGAACGGATGGGGGTGCTTCTTCTTTGAGTCAATCTTCGAGGCTCTCATCCTCCTCAAGTTCATCCATCGGGATGGATTACACGGTTCTCCAACGTAGATTCCTGCCAGGTCCTCAGGGCAGCGAGGTTAGGGACCATGCGTGCGGAATGGCGAGATTTGGTGGCAGTTCTTTAGATCGATTCAAAGACTCAGTGGCACCGACTCTGGCGTGTAAGCGGCGAGAGGGACCTGTAATATTTATTACGTCTGAGGTGCTTTGTACTTTTATTACGTTTGAGGTGCTTTGTACTTCTGTGAATCTTTATAATAGATCTAATCTTCTGGAAAAAATGATCATATCGTGATCTATTTTTTATTCTTCTCAATCTTTTATCTTTCTAAAATATATTGAGGTGAGCTTGGTTGCAATCAATTAGAAGAATACAAAAAATGTATTGTATTTTTACCTGATTTTCTCTTTTTCTTGTGTTTCTTTTTTATTTATATCTTCTCTATCTTTAGTTATATATATAATTGATAGTATCTGCTAACTCGAACATGAATTTGGTATCCTAATTTCTCTATAGGTTTGTTTTAGCGCCACAAAATTTGCGAAAGTGCACATCACCCCATTACCACTAGTGATATCAAAGCCTTGATACCTCCTTCACTTTATGGTACTTGCCCTAATTTTGTTTAGCTATAGTCTTTGCTTTCACTTTTCTCTTGTTTTTAATTTGGTTTATCTTATCCTTGTTAATGTTGTCCTGTTGAAGCTGATAATTAGTAGGCTATCTGTAGTTGCATATGCAACCTGTTCACAACTAGCCATGTGACTCACTAGTTGTAGTAAAGTGAAATGCTAAACATTTTGATCCTTTACTTCGATGTATATTGGCACAATAGTTCCATCCAAAAGGTATTGTGGTGATCAGTGTGCTTGCGGACATCACTGGATGGGTTGAGTAGGATAGGAATTGGGGTGGCTTTTAGCTGATGAATATCATGGGAGAGCTATTTAGCATTGGCATGGTGCATCTTAGAGGGGGAGATGAGTCATCAGGTGATCTTCTCATCGGGAGGTGATGTTTTGCAAGCATTGAGGCCGCTACTACCGGTGCAATTATGTGGAAGGATGCATGCACTAGTAGAAAAGGGGGCATTGGTCCAGGCCGGGTTAGCCCATTAGTCCGGTTCAGTCCAGAACCGGGACCAATGGTGGCATTGGACCCGGTTCGTGAGCCCCGGGGCCCGGCCGGGCCACGTGGGCCATTGGTCCCGGTTCGTCTGGAACTTTTGGTCCTGGTTGGTGGGACGAACCGGGACCAATGGGCCTCGCTCCTGGCCCACCACCACTGGTCCCGGTTGGTGTCACGAACCGAGTCCAAAGGCTACCCTTTAGTCCCGGTTCGTGCCACCAACCGGGACCAATGAGGTGCCTATATATACCTCCTCGCGTTAGAGCAGAGCACACTGCTCTGTTTTTTCTGGCAGCCGAGGGGGAGAGGGCTTGGTGGTGCTCTAGCTCACCTCCTATGCACACAAGGTGTTCGATGGAATGCCCGAGCCACACTACTTAAGCTTTCTCCTCTAAAAGCTCGACCTCCAAGCTCCATTTTCCTCAATATTTGTCTAGGTTTAGCGGTCCGTCACGCCCCGTACCCATCTTCACCACCGTCGATCACCCGCGCCGATCTCATCGCCGGCACCACCGTGGTGAGCCTCTTGTTCTTATCTTCTTTCTGAAAGGAAAAATATTCTTACTTGTATGTTTAGATAGATACTTGTATTATTTTCTTACTTTTATTATTGCATCTTATATAGTGCGATGGTTTTGGTATCCGCCACCGTCAGCCCTCGTCCTGTCTATGATTCGGATGTGGTATATATTATCTTTTCATAACTATTGGTTCATTTATTGTTTATGAAAATTATGCCGACCAACGTGACATAGATTTTATTTATCTAGGAGGTTGTTGAACTGGAAATTCCAACCGACCCTATTGTTGAGAGGTTAAATTTAGTTGAAGAAGATAACAATTTCTTGAAGGAAAAAATAAGAAAAATTGAGGAGGAGAAGATGATATTGGAGTTGCATGTTGCGGATGTCGTCGATGATCACAAGATCAAGATGGATGCAATGCGCTTGAAGATTAGAAAGATTAGAAAATATGCCATTCATACCGAGGCTTGGTATCATTATGCCGTTGGATCAGTTGTTACCTTGGTTGCGATTATGATCGCATTTGTTTTCGCATTGAAATGTTTTACATAGTCTCAATGTATGGTTTAATTAATTTAGATGCTCTGCAGAGCTCTATGTTGTTCTGTAATGATTTTCGCTTGAAGATGAGAACTATGTATGTACTTTGTTTTTAATGTGATGATGAACTTCTATTAATTTGGTCACTTAGTTATCTATTCATGATGTTCTGTAATGATTTTTGACACACTCAATTATATATAATGCACGCATATGAACCGGCAATGGATGTACGGTAACAGACACACCTCCCAGTACATTAAGGGCGTGCATGATTTTCTCGAAGTGGCTGAGGCAACAAGCAGAATGGTTTTATGTGTTGTCCATGCCCTATATGTGGGAATACGAAGTCTTACTCTGACCGGAAAATCCTTCACACCCACCTGCTTTACAAGGGTTTCATGCCACACTATAATGTTTGGACGAGGCATGGAGAAATAGGGGTTATGATGGAAGATGACGAAGAAGAAGAGTACGATGATAACTATGTGCCCCCTGAATACGGTGATGCTACTGAACATCAACAGGAACCAGACAATATGCACGATGATGCTGCAACGGGCGAAGCTGCTGAAGATCAAGAGGAACCAGACGATGTGCCCGATGATGATGATCTCCGTCGGGTCATTGTAGATGCAAGGACTCAATGCGAAAGTCAAAAGGAGAAGCTAAAGTTCGATCGCATGTTAGAGGATCACAAAAAAGGGTTGTACCCCAATTGCGAAGATGGCAACACAAAGCTCGGTACCGTACTGGAATTGCTGCAGTGGAAGGCAGAGAATGCTGTGCGAGACAAAGGATTTGAGAAACTACTGAAAATATTGAAGAATAAGCTTCCAAAGGATAACGAATTGCTCGACAGTACATACGCAGCAAAGAAGGTCGTATGCCCTCTAGGATTGGAGGTGCAGAAGATACATGCATGCCCTAATGACTGCATCCTCTACCGCGGTGCGTACAAGGATCTGAATGCATGCCCGGTATGCGGTGCATTATGGTATAAGATCAGACGAGATGACCCTGGTGATGTTGACGGCGACCCCCCCCCCCCTAGGAAGAGGGTTCCTGCGAAGGTGATGTTGTATGCTCCTATAATACCACAGTTGGAACCTTTGTTCAGGAACGGAGAGCATGCCAAGTTGGTGCGATGGCACTGTGAGGACCGTAAGAAAGACGAGAAGTTGAGAGCACCCGCTGACGGGTCGCAGTGGAGAAAATCGAGAGAAAGTACTGGGCTGAGTTTGCACGTGACCCAAGGAACATATGGTTTGCTTTAAGCACGGATGGCATTAATCCTTTTGGGGGGCAGAGCAGCAATCACAACACCTGGCCCGTGACTCTATGTATGTATAACCTTCCTCCTTGGATGTGCATGAAGCGGAAGTTCATTATGATGCCAGTTCTCATTCAAGGCCCTAAGCAACCCGGCAACGACATTGATGTGTACCTAAGGCCATTAGTTGAAGAACTTTTACAGCTGTGGAATGTAAATGGTGTACATACGTGGGATGAGCACAAACATGAGGAATTTGACCTAAAGGCGTTGCTATTCGTGACCATCAACGATTGGCCCGCTCTCAGTAACCTTTCAGGACAGACAAACAAGGGATACCACGCATGCACGCACTGTTTACTTGACACCGAAAGTATATACCTGGGAAGCTGCAGGAAGAATGTGTACCTGGGCCATCGTCGATTTCTTTCCGACCAACCATCAATGTCGAAAGAAAGGCAAGCATTTCAAAGGCGAGGCAGATCACCGGAAGAAGCCCGCCATGCGTACCGGTGATCACGTACTTGCTATGGTCAATGATTTACACGTAATCTTTGGAAAGGGTCCCGGCGCACTAGCTGTTCCGAATGACGCTGGGGGCCACGCACCCATGTGGAAGAAGAAATCTATATTTTGGGACCTACCCTACTGGAAAGACCTAGATGTCTGCTATTCAATTAACGTGATGCACGTGACGAAGAACCTTTGCGTGAACCTGCTAGGCTTCTTCGGCGTGTATGGAAAGACAAAAGATACAGCTGAGGCACGGGAGGACATGCAACGTTTGCACGAAAAATACGGCATGCCTCCAAAGCAGTATGAAGATCCTGCTAGCTATGCTCTTACCAAAGAAGAGAAGAAAATCTTCTTTGAATGCCTGCTTAGTATGAAGGTCCCGACTGGCTTCTCGTCGAATATAAAGGGAATAATAAATATGCCATAGAAAAAGTTCCAGAACCTAAAGTCTCATGACTGCCATGTGATTATGACGCAATTGCTTCCGGTTGCATTGAGGGGGCTTCTACCGGAAAACGTCCGATTAGCCATTGTGAAGCTATGTCCATTCCTCAATGCAATCTCTCAGAAGGTGATCGATCCAGAAATCATACCAAGGCTAAGGAGTGATGTGGTGCAATGTCTTGTCAGTTTCGAGCTGGTGTTCCCACCATCCTTCTTCAATATCATGACGCACGTCCTAGTTCATCTATTCGACGAGATTGTCATTCTGGGCCCCGTATTTCTACACAATATGTACCCCTTTGAGAGGTTCATGGGAGTCCTAAAGAAATATGTCCGTAACCGCGCTAGGCCAGAAGGAAGCATCTCCATGGGCCATCAAACAGAGGATGTCATCGGGTTTTGTGTTGACTTCATTCCTGGCCTTAAGAAGATAGGTCTCCCTAAATCGCGGTATGAGGGGCGACTGACTAGAAAAGGCACGCTTGGAAGGGACTCAATAATATGCAGGGACGGATATTCTTGGTTTCAAGCACACTACACAGTTCTATAGAACTCTACCTTGGTGACCCCGTATGTCGATGAACACAAAAACAGTCTGCGCTCCAAACACCCGGAGCAGTGCGACGACTGGATTACATGTGAACACATCAGGACTTTCAGCAGTTGGTTGGAAACACGTCTCAGAGGTGACAACACTGTTTGTGATGAGCTGTACTTGTTGTCTAGGGGACCATCTTCGACTGTTACGATTTGGAAAGGATATGAGATAAATGGGAATATATTTTACAAGATCGACCAAGATCAAAAGAGCACCAACCAAAACAGTGGTGTCCGCTTTAATGCAACAACCGAGAGGGGAATGGACACGTATTATGGTTACATAGTGGACATATGGGAACTTGACTACGGACATGATTTTAAGGTTCCTTTGTTTAAGTGCAAATGGGTCAATCTGTCAGGAGGCGGGGTACAGGTAGACCCACAGTACAGAATGACAACAGTGGATCTGAAAATTTTTGGGTACACTGACGAACCGTTCGTCCTAGCCAATGATGTGGCACAGGTTATCTACGTGAAGGACATGTCTACCAGACCGAGAAAAAGAAAAGATAAGGAAGCGAATACATCATACGATGAGCCAAAGCGCCACATAGTTCTTTCAGGAAAAAGGGACATCGTGGGAGTGGAGGACAAGACAGACATGTCTGAAGATTATGAAAAGTTTCATGAAATTCCTCCCTTCAAAGTCAAGGCTGACCCTAGCATCCTGATAAACGATGAAGATTATCCATGGTTACAACGCAATAAGCAAATGACACAAGCGAAGAAAAAGTGAAGACTTTCTCCCGCAACTATTATGATGATACCATGCCAACTTTGTAACAGACGAGTATGATACCATTGTCCATTTTGTACATGCACATGCTATGTGGGTGAAATTATGATACCATGCCAACTTTCAACTTTTTTAGAGTTCATTTGAAATGCTTTAATGTCTTATGGTTCGGCCCTCGTAATACCATTAATCTTGGTTCGCTCCTTGTCAACTATGTTCTCACCAAGAACACTCTCAAGAGGGCAGCCACTTGGGCCATTGGTCCCGGTCCGTCTGGACCTTTTGGTCCAGGTTCCACGCACGAACCGGGACCAATGCGCCTCGCCCCTGGCCCATGACCATTAGTCCCGGTTTGTGCCACAAACCGGGACTAAAGGGTTGGTCCTCGTTGCGCTCAAAGTTTAGTCCCACCTCGCCAACCGAATGGCGCTCACACCGGTTTATAAGCCCGTCCCTCTCTGCCTTGTTGAGCTCCTCTCAAAGTGAAAATAGATGCCCCTATATAGGGAATTTGACCTAAATTCATAGTGAATTTCTCTGAAATTCATAGAAATTTATTATGAATTTAGGTTGAATTTTCTCTATAGGCGCATCTATGTTCATTTTTTTAGTAAAGTTAATCACAAACTTGTGATTCACACAAATTTCAAAGAATTCAAATTTTAACTATTCAAATTTGAAAACTAATGGCACTAACAGAAAGTTTATATTTTTTCTAAAGCTAATGGCACTAACAGAAAGTTTATAATTTTGCTGACCTAAAAGCAAAAAGAATTAAAAAATAAAGAAAAAAACAAAAGAAAATAAATAATGCAGAAAACAATACGAAAACACTGGAAACAAAATAAAAATAGCAACAATAAGTATTTTGTTGTAAGTAGAAACAAAATGAAATAAATAAAGCAACAAAGAAAACAAAAAAACAAAAAAAATGTTTTCAAATTTGAAAACTAATGGCACTAACAGAAAGTTTATAATTTTTCTAAAACTAAAAGAAAAAAAGAATTAAAAAAGAATGCAAAAAACAAAAGAAAATAAATAATGCAGAAAACAAAACAAAAAACTGGAAAAAAATAAATAGCAACAATAAGTATTTTGTTGTAAGTAGAAACAAAATAAAACAAATAAAGCAAGAAAGAAAACAAAAAAACAAAAAAAGTGTTTTCACATTTGAAAACTAATGGCACTAACAGAAAGTTTATAATTTTTCTAAAACTAAAAGCAAAAAGAATTAAAAAATAAAGCAAAAAGCAAAAGAAAATAAATAATGTAGAAAACAAAACAAAAAAAACTGGAAAAAAATTAGAAATAGCAACAATAAGTAAAGAAAACAAAAAAACAAAAAAATGCCTCCTACTGGGCCCCCACGGCCTGAATACGACTAGAAACACTACCATGCGCCAGGATTCAGGCCGGCGGGAGGCCCAGTAGGCCCACAGTCAGATAAGTGACTTTAGGCCCGTAAGCCTGCATTTGAGAGGAGCTTGAAGTGGTCAGCGCAACAGCGCTTATAAATCACTGTCGAGCCCTCTCGGCTAGCGAGGTGGGACTAAACATCCCACCGCACCACGCCGCGCTAGTTCCAGCATAAGGCCTTTGGTCCCGATTGGTGCTACCAACCGGGACTAAAGGGGTGCATTGGTACCGGTTCGTGGCAGAAACCGGGACCAATGCCCACCTTTAGTCCCGGTTGGTGCCACCAACCGGGACCAAAGGCCGCCGCTTCCCGCCCTTTGGGCTGCCGAAAACTGGCCTTTGGTCTTGGTTTGTGGCACCAACCAGGACTAAAGGTGTCATTGGTCCCGGTTGATGCCACAAACCAGGACCAAAGCCTTTGCTACATAAGCAACACTTGGGGAATTTTTAGATTTCCCTCGCCAGTTGCCCCCGACGACGCCGACGACCTCCTCGACGCCGCCAGGCTGCCCGTGCCGCCCGCTCCTCGTCGCCGTCGCCGCCCGCTCCTCGTCGCCGTCGCCGCCCGCTCCTCGTCGCCGTCGCCGCCCGCTCCTCGTCGCCGTCGTCCCGTGCCCTTGCCTCGTGCTGGCCGTCGCCGCCCGCTCCTCATCGTTGTCGCCCTGCCCCTGCCACGTCCT
>NC_041385.1:826777277-826787076 GCF_002162155.2 Triticum dicoccoides
CCCGAGCCCCTACCACGTGCTCGCCGTCGCCGTCGCCCTGCCCCTGCCCCGTCCCGCCCCCGCGCACCGGCGCCCTCGCCTGCCCCCGCTGTGAGCCGCCGCCCCGGCTCTATTTTTTTATTAGTTTAATTTTTCTTTATGGGAAAATCCATCCTACCACCCGGTGGTAGTTACCCCACATATCTCATATACTAGCATGTGATACTATATATACTATTTTATTATTTTAATTATGTTCATATACTATATCTAAGATATTTCAAAACAAGTTACATGAAAAAATTGTATATGAGCCCATAGTTTTTGTTATATTTGTGAAATACGTACATATTTGTACGTAAAAAAGAGCATACTCAAAAAAGGTACATACTAGTTAAAAATTTGTATATATACTACCTAATCATTGTTATATACTACATACTACACGTACACATTCTCGGTTTTGACAGATACTACATACAACATACAAAACGCAAGTGGTGGTAACTATCACTGCTTGTAGGAAACATTTGTCCTATATATATAATGTATATGTGTATGTATGTGGCTATATGTTTTTGTTCATATGTGTCTATATGTTTTTTATTTTTATTAGTTTAATTTTTTTTGTTCATATGTGATGTATATGTGTATATATGGCTATAATGTATATGTGTATGTGATGTATATGTGTATGTGTCTATAATGTATATGTGTATGTGATGTATATGTGTAAGTGGCTAGAATATGCTAAATATATACGTCAAAAATGTTTTTTTGTTCATAGAAAGTTTTTTGTTCATATATATAAAGTTTTTATATATGACAATGGATATATATTCAATATATATGAGAAATGATGATCCATGGAAAAAGTTTATATATGCAAAAGTTACAATTTTAGAAAAGTTTTATATATCTAGCTAGGAAGGGAAGAAGAAGAAAAAGAATGAGAGGAAAAAGGAAATAAGAAGAGGAAAGAAAGAAGAAGAGGAGAGGAAGAAGAGGAGAAGTAAATAAGAAGAAGAAAAAAGAAGAGAAGGAAGAGGAGAAGAAGAAAGGAATAGAGGAGAAGAAGAAAAAATAGAAATTATTTTTTCTATTTTTTCTTCTTCTCCTCTTTTTTCTTCTTCTTTTTCTTCGATCTTCTCCTCTATTCCTTTCTTCTTCTCCTCTATTCCTTTCTTCTTCTCCTATTTTCTTCTTTTTTTTTCTTCGATCTTCTCCTCTGTCGTCGTCGATATACCCTCCCTCGTCCCTCTTGCTCAACCAAAACTCTCGAGGACACCCAAACCCTAGAGAAAAAACGATGTTGGTCTCCTACCCCCTCCCGCTGCGCCCCTACCCAACAAACTCTCTTGAGGCCACCCAAATTTACCAAGTTACAAGAGCGTTGTCGTCGAGGCCACCCCAAACCCTTGAAGCATTGTGTCGAGGCCATCCCAAACCCTTGAAGCGTGTAGGCCACCCCAAACCCTAGAGAAGCAGCATCGAGGCCACTAACATGATTCCTTATTGTGATTAGCTAGCTAGTTCTACGTTTGCCACTAATATATATCCATCTGTACCATGTTTGAATAATAATTGACATGTTGTAAATATTTGCAGAAACTATGGAGCACTCCCGAGACGAAGCAACAAAAGCAATGTTGGGGGAGATAATCGCAGAAGGAAGTGATGTCGTTGCGTCATTTTTCAAAAACACCGTTGGTCAGGAAGGACTGGGTAAGAAGAGGGCTATGTTCATGATGGCTCCAGCCCATTAATGCCGTTACAAGGAGAGGGCTATGTTCATGATGGCTCTGGTGATGACCCAATGGAGGTACAAGAAGGAGACCGTGCTGACTGCTTCGGTGACCGAACCGAGTCCGGCCAGGTATATATATATTAGTTAAGCCCGTGCTGACTAGTTAATTGATGCATTCATTGTTTTGGTATATGTACACATATTAATTAACTATCATCTTTCTTCCTTTTTCTAGCCCTCCGGATCGAGCACAACTTCGGTAAGGAGACGAGGCCCGAAGAAAAAGTTGAGCTCGGATGAAAAGTTTGAGATCTCAGCAATCGCGCGCGATGGCGAACCGATTGAACCCATCCGGACAAAGAATGCATTTGTTACTCAGTGCGGGGTTCTTGTTAGGGACAAGATCCCGATCAGCATCCACCAATGGTATAAGCTTAAGGAGGAAGACCCTCAGGTGTCTTATGTCAATGATATGCAGAAAGATGATCTTTGGACTGAGCTGAAGGCAAATTTCACCCTACCGCTAGAGGAGGATCCGGAGAAGCCAGTTAAAGAGCAATTAATCAAGTCTTGTGCTCTTAAGAAGATGGCAGGCCTATTCAGGAGGTGGAGGAAAGAGCTGAAAAAGTTTGTCGCCAAAGAAGAGACACCTGAATTCATCGGCAAATATGAGAAGATCAGAGATCACTGGCCCGCATTTGTGGCCTACACGACATCAGAAAAGAGTAAGAAGATGTCGGCGACAAACAAGCAAAATGCTGCGAGGAAGAAGTTTCACCATCGCACGGGGTCAGGTGGCAACCTGCAAGCCCGGCCTAAGTGGTCCAAGGCTTAGAATGATCTGCTTGATGAAGGGATCGAACCGGAGACAATGAGATGGCCAGACCGTTGCCGGACTTGGTTCTTCGGGGCTGGCGGAACCTTGGACCCTGTATCAGGGAAGTGCCGTTGGACGGACGAGCAACTAAAAACACCGGTCACAAGGCTTTGACAGTATATCGATGCAGCACAGCAAGGGACGTTCGTTCCAGACAGGGAGAAGGATGAGCTCACAATGGCCCTCGGGAATCCTGAGCACCGTGGACGGACACGAGGCACGCCAGGCTCCATTCTGTGGAAGGTTGGTTTTCCGGACGCAGGGGGTTACAAAACCCACGAGAGGAGGAAGAAACTGGAGCAGAGCCAACTGCAGGCGCTGCATGAAAGGGTAATGGGGCTAGAGGAACGAGAAGCAGCTCGCAACAAACGACCTGCCGAAGCTTCCCCGCCATCTCAGTGGAGAAGCAGCGTGGCTTCCACCGAGTTGCTTCAGCCGGAGCATGTCTTGATGGCTCCTGCCAGCTATCCCATGGATGCTATCACGGAGGCTCAAAATTGCCACCTTATGACGCGACGGATGAATTTGAAGGTCAAGGCGGTTGTTGGCTCTGTTTATCCTACTGAACACGGCGCAACTTTTCACTGCCGGCCGATTCCAGAAGGATATGTGTGACGCCCAGATAATTAAGCTACAGTAACCTTCTACTAATGATGCCACGTCACCATGACTACTGTTGCTAATCTCGCGTTATTTGAAAACGATTCAAATTCAAATTTGAGTTAATGACAAACATCAAAAGTTTTCAAACGTTAAAACTAAATTGTTTGGTTTGTCGAAAATAATCCATAAATTATTTTGGTGAAGTAAGCACACTTTTACAAAATTTTTAAATATTTTGAAATAAATAAAATAGTAGCAGAAATAGATAATTAAATGCCGTTTTCAATTAATAAAATATTAAACTAATTTATTTAATTGCCCGAACTAATGGGGCAGTGACATATTTGTGAAACTAAATTAGGAACAAGTTTTGTATTTTAACTAAACTATAGCAATGTGAAACTAAAGTAATACAGAAAAGAATAAATAAAACAAAATAGAATAAAACAACAGGTAGAAACCCCCTGGGCCACTTGGCCCAAATGGCCGAAGTTGCCAGGCCGGCCCACCTAACCCGCGCTCGTTCCTCTTCCTCTGTTCACCCCACCCCCGTGGACACAGAGCGCCCGTCCACGACACCGATGGCCACGTGGTGGCCATCCGGTGCACCCCGGCGCCTACTAGGTCGACGACAACCCCTCCCAAACGCCCCGTAACCCTAGAGCCCTCCTGCCTTTCCTTCCTCGCTTTCTCCCTCGTCAAATCCGCCACACCGAACCACCCGTCGCCACGACGAAGCTCGCCGGCGTGGCTACCCCCCTCCCCGGCTCCTGGTTCCGGTCCCTCTGCACCGGCGTCATCCTCTACGTTGCGTGAGGCCGCCCGTGGGAACTAGGACCCCCCTGCATGGAGCCCTGCATCATCTCCGTCATCCTCGGCCCCGTCGATCCTCGCCATCGATTCCGGCAAGGCCGAGCCATCCCCGAGGCCGCTGAGCTGCTCTACGCATCCACTGTGAGCTCCCTCTCGAAACCCCTCTCTGCCCCGTTCGATTTGGTGCCCGTAGCCACCGACGCCATTGGAGCTGAAGCTCCTCGCCGCCGGGCATGTCGCAGCCATGGCCACAGCCACTACCTCTCGCGTCCGAGCACGGCGTTGTGCTCCTCGCCTTCCCCGTCTTCCAACGCGACCCCTACCTCCTCTCCCCGTGCCCTGCATCGCCGATGGCCAAGCGTGCCCGAAGCCGCCGTCGCTCCATCTCGTCGCTGGCATCGAACCCGGCCATCTCGCCGCCAGCCAACACCACCGCTGGATGCGCGCGAACCTCACGAAGCCGTAGGTGCAAAATGCGTTCGAAACGAGCCACCGTAGACGAATTCCGACACCTCCCGTGCGCGCCGCCGTCGTTGTGGTTGCCGGCGATTAACTGCCGGCGCGCTGACGTGGCACCACTAACCCCTCTCTTTGTGCCGCTGACCGCTGGGCCCCACGCGCTAAGTAATTATTTGTTAATTAAACTACCTAATTAGCTAACCTAAACAGTCACTGACAGTCAGGCCCCACGCCCTTAATTAACCGTCCTTTTTATTAACCCATAGATTAAGACCACTGTCACTGACAGGTGGGGCCCTGTCACTGATCCAGTGGATAGGGCCGGCATAGTCACCCTGCTGAGTCAGCAGCTTGGCCCACCAGACAGCCTCTGCTGACTGGGCAGTTGACCAGTCAACTGGGCCCTCTGTCAGCCACGTATGCACCTCTCTGAGTACACTCTCTATGTACCCATAGCACTTTATTCTTTTATTTCGAAATAATATTAATTTCAGAAAATTTAGAAAATGATTTAAAACTTTAAAAATTAATATAAAATAAACCGTAGCTCAGATGGAAAAACTTTGTACATGAAAATTGCTTAGAACGACAAGACAAATCCGGATACGCAGCCCGTTCAACCGCCACACATCCCTAGCATAGCAAACCTGCAACATTTCACCTTCGATTCATCTGTCCGAAAACGCGAAACACCGGGAATACTTTCCCGGATGTTTTCCCTCTTCGCCGGTATCACCTCGCACTGCGTTAGGGCACACCTAGCACCGTGTATTGACATGTTATGCTTTTTGATGCTTTGATTGCTCTGTTATTTATTGTGTTCCTATCCGTTACTTCTTTCCCGTAGACCCCGAGGCCGCTGCCGGTACCCGTGTGATCGACTACATCGACGATGAACCCTGCTTGCCAGAGCAACCAGGCAAGCCCCCCCCCCCCTTGATCACCAGATATCGCCTATTCTCCTCTATACTACTTGCATTAGAGTAGTGTAGCATGTTACTGCTTTCCGTTAATCCTATTCTGATGCATAGCCTGACATTGTTGCTACATCTGTTGATACCTTACCTGCAATCCTAAATACTTAGTATAGGATGCTAGTTTATCATCATTGGCCCTACATTCTTGTCAGTCTGCCTTGCTATACTATTGGGCCGTGATCACTCGGGAGGTGATCACGGGTATATACTATACATACATACATACTATACAGATGGTGACTAAAGTCGGGTCAGCTCGATGAGTACCCGCAAGTGATTCTGATGAGGGGGCTGAAAGGACAGGTGGCTCCATCCCGGTAGAGGTGGGCCTGGGTTCCCGACGGCCCCCGACTGTTACTTTGTGGCGGAGCGACAGGGCAGGTTGAGACCACCTAGGAGACAGGAGGGCCTGGCCCTGTTCGGCGTTCGCGGATACTTAACACGCTTAACGAGATCTTGGTATTTGATCTGAGTCTGGCTACTGGCCTATACGCACTAACCAACTACGCGGGAAAGTTATGGGCACTCGACGTCGTGGTATCAGCCAAAGCCTTCTTGACGTCAGCGACTGAGCGGCGCGCGCCGGGTTGGACTGTGTTAACACAACCTCCTTTGTAATGGAGGTTGCTAGGTCTACTCACCGGTCGCGTATGCAACGTGCAGGAGTGCAATGGGCGATGGGCCCAGACCCCTGCGCGCATAGGATTTAGACCGGCGTGCTGACCTCTCTGTTGTGCCTAGGTGGGGCTGCGACGTGTTGATCTTCCGAGGCCGGGCATGACCCAGGAAAGTGTGTCCGGCCAAATGGGATCGAGCGTGTTGGGTTATGTGGTGCACCCCTGCAGGGAAGTTAATCTATTCGAATAGCCGTGATCTTCGGTAACAGGACGACTTGGAATTGTACCTTGACCTTATGACAACTAGAACCGGATACTTAATAAAACACACCCTTCCAAGTGCCAGATACAACCCGGTGATCGCTCTCTAACAGGGCGACGAGGAGAGGATCGTCGGGTAAGATTATGCTATGTGATGCTACTTGGAGATGCTACTTGGAGGACTTCAGTCTACTCTCTTCTACATGCTGCAAGACGGAGGCTGCCCGAAGCATAGTCTTCGACAGGATTAGCTATCCCCCTCTTATTCTGGCATTCTGCAGTTCAGTCCACTGATATGGCCTTTACACATATATCCATGCATATGTAGTGTAGCTCCTTGCTTGCGAGTACTTTGGATGAGTACTCACGGTTGCTTTTCTCCCTCTTTTCCCCCTTTCCCTTCTACCTGGTTGTCGCAACCAGATGCTGGAGCCCTGGAGCCAGACGCCACCATCAACGACGATTCCTGCTACAATGGAGGTGCCTTCTACTACATGCAGGCCGCTGATGACGGCCGGGAGTAGTTTAGGAGGATCCCAGGCAGGAGGCCTGCGCCTCTTTCGATCTGTATCCCAGTTTGTGCTAGCCTTCTTAAGGCAAACTTGTTTAACTTATGTCTGTACTCAGATATTGTTGCTTCCGCTGACTCGTCTATGATCGAGCACTTGTATTCGAGCCCTCGAGGCCCCTGGCTTGTATTATGATGCTTGTATGACTTATTTATGTTTTAGAGTTGTGTTGTGATATCTTCCCGTGAGTCCCTGATCTTGATCGTACATGTTTGCGTGCATGATTAGTGTACAATTGAATCGGGGGCGTCACAATATGCTAGGGTGATGGTGGATGAAATAACAGAGGGATTTGAGGACCTCCAGCTTGACTACCCTGTGAAGGGGAGATTAGGCTGGGTTCTGCTCTGAAGACTCCATGCCTATGGTGGAAGGAGCTCATCAACCTTCCGAACTGGATGCCTCCGCCTCCTCCTCCTCCGACGACGAGTGAGGGCACTCCGCCTCCTCCTCCGGCGAGTGACGATCGGGGCACTGGGCCTCCTTCTCCGGCGCGTGGCGGCACTCCGACTCCTTCTCCGCCTGCGCCGGCGCGCCCGAGCAGCCAGCAGCCTTCTCATTCTCCGGCGCGTGGTGGCACTCCGCCTCCTTCTCCGCCTGCGCCGGCGCGCCCGAGCAGCCAACAGCCTCCTCCTTCTCCGGCTCGCCAGCAAGGGCGGAAGAGACCCGCCGCCGCCCCGGCTGCTCCGGCGCGTCGTAGTCCTTCTCCTCCGCCTCGTAAGCAAGCACGAAAGAAGACAGGCGTCGCAGCCGCTCCGTCTGCTCCATCGTCTAGCAGTACAGCCAGCAAAGGCGGGAGGCAATATAGATACGGTCCTTCTCTCAAGCCTCTAGAGAAGTTACCGTACGAGAGGACCAAGGAGGAAAATGCGAAGATCGTGCAGGCCGAAGTGGACGACTTCTTTGCCGGGTTGAAAGCAAAGAGACATCCACCTCCGGAGGAGAAGGTAGATCCGGTGAAAGCAAAGCGCACTATCGATGCCCTGAGGAAACCACCAAAGTCTCCGCCGAGAACCAACTAGGAGCGCATTACTGAACAGATATATCTCGAAGCGGAGCGGTCGGGAAGTACTGTCAGTGATAAAAGGTTAAAAGAACGAGCAGCTGGGAAATAAATTGCCCAGCTCGGCGAACAAGCAAAGCAATTGTGCCCCCCCGCTCAATGTGTCTAGCGGCGACATCGTCGCTAATGCTCCGGGGACGGTGGCCGGTTATGGCAATCTTGAAGATTACCTGCCTGACGATCAACTTCCTGATTTCTTGGAGGTGGACGAACACAGATACGAGTACGGGAAGCCTCTCGTCAAAGATGAAAAATCTCTAACAACTATGATGCGAAGATTCTATAATTGGTACATGAAAACCTGCAGAGAGTCTGGGGGGACGAATGCTTTGTATCTAAATATTAAAGAGGAGCACGACCTCGTTGGAACTGATCTGTTGACTGTTCCATTTGATGAGTTCTTCGCGTTCTTCAATCAACAGGCCCTCGATAAACTAACGATCTTTTGCTACTGTCTGTAAGTACTATTTTTGTCATTAAGTCTCTATATATAGCTCGGTTTTTTCATTGCATGTATTTATAATTAATTATCCTCACTATATTATGCAGATTGAAGATCGTCGAGTGCAAAAAACAAGAAATGTATGATATTCGGTTCATTAACACAAATATCATAGATGAATTTCTGGTTAAAAAGCACGCCGAAGAGGCCGAGACCAACTTGCTATAATCGTTGATCAAAAATCAAAACAAAGATTTAATACTCTTTCCTTACAACTTCCAGTGAGTGTTACTGTCGTGTGCATATTCGGTTTTCCTTATTACTCGAGCGAGATTATAGTAATGTAATTGATGAGTTATGCATGCGTGCGCAGATTCCACTATGTTCTTCTGGAGGTTAAGCTTGAGCGGGGAGTAGTAAATGTCTTAGACTCGAGACAAAAAGATCCCCAAATCTATACGGACATGACTAATTTTCTCAACAAGTAAGTTCAATCGATCATTTATCGCACCATATCGGCAACTTTTTGTTCATTTCCTGATATCTCAAATAATAATAATTATTTTCTTTGTCTTGCAGGGTTTGGAAACAGTTCACCGCAGTAGTTCCGGTACTGCCGAAGGAGCTGCGATATACATACCCGAAAGTAAGTACTACTAGTTAGCTAGTTGCGCGCATCTCCCGTTGATTCTATAGCTGTACTTTCATCAATGCCATTTATAATGCTTCATTATCAGTTTGATTGACCTCTATTTCTCGTAAAGTGCTTGTGGCAGGAACAAGAGAATGATTTCTGTGGATACTACGTGTGCGAGTTCATCTACAACCCGACTTTGAAAAATAAGCGGGGCTACTCTAAAAGACAATATGAAGTGCATAAGCAATAATATTCACAATTTCATTTTATTACACCGTCATTCATATATGTATTAACCCCCTTCTTCAAATTAGACGTGGCAGATGCGGGATGAACTCCTAGAACAATATCGCATGAAAGCAATTCAAGAGGAATTGGCGGGATTCTTTCTTGACCACGTCATCAATAAAGCCGGAGAATATCATGTGGAAATTGATTTTAATTGCTAGGGGATTGTAAGAGATTTTACATATTGTATATGTATGTAGCTAGTAGCGTCGGATAGATAATACGAAAACTTGTTGTTCGACCAATCTCTTGGAGAAGGAGAGGTCGATCGATCACTTCTCTCGGTATGCATGACGAATTTCTGCACTTAATGGTTCCCTTCATTTTCTTACTGGCTAGCGTGTCGAGGGCCTCTCTATGTACAGTACGTAGCATCGACCAAGCACGGACATAAGAGAGGACACTTCTCTCTATTAATTAGCTAGCTAAAACAATATATGAAAGACCTAAATTAACCCCCAAAAAAC
>NC_041385.1:826787363-826798382 GCF_002162155.2 Triticum dicoccoides
AAAAAACAAAAACCACGGCCACTGAAATGCTGACGCGTGGATGTCTTTTGGTCCCGTTGGTGTCACCAACCGGGACCAAAGGCCCTCCTGCCTGGGCTCGGCGCACCGGCCACGTGGAGGCACATCTGTCCCGGTTCGTATTAGAACCGGGACTAAAGGGGGGAGGCATTAGTAATGATCCGGGACTAAAGGCCCTTACGAACCGGGACAAATGCCCCCTTTTCTACTAGTGATGTCCCGTGAATAGAGTTTAGATGAGGTTGGCGACTGTGTATTTGCGAGGGCAAGGGGTTAGAGCTTGTGTTGCCGGCATGAGCTAGGGAGAGTGAAAAAATGAAGGGAATCACAAAGATATAGAGTGAGATGGATGAGATGTCACTTCTTGATTGGTTTACCATAAGGAGCAACTAGAGCCCCTATTCCTAGGAGCTTTGACCTTGAAGGATAATGTGATATATGATTTCCAGTGTTAGAATTGAGATCAACCGTCTGTGCTCCCTCTGCTTCTTTTTAGTTAACATATAAGTTTTGTCTTAAATCAAATTTCGTAAAGTTTGATGAAGATTTTAGAAAATATCAATATTTACGATATCAAATCAATATTATTAGATGCATCGTGGAATTTAATTTCTTATTCTATATCTTTTGTATTGCATATGTTGATATATTTTAATATAAACTTGATCAAACTTTAGAACTTTGACTTAAGTTAAATATTATATGCAGAGTAAATAGAAATGAAAGGGGTATATATACATATAAAGAGGAGGTTGTGATCGACGGTCAACACGTTTGCCTGATGGTTCACTTTGTGAACTCAAATCATGAGATGCCTAATTTGTGCGCTGATTACGAGCGCTTCCCATGTTCTTAAATAAAGCACTTCATCACAAGTTACAATATTTCCTCTCGCTAATTTTAGTCCCTCAAAATTTGAGAAGGCACATCATTTTTCCATTTTCCTGCCTTCAGAACTGATTAACTTTTTCAAGAGGCAAACTAGGAGGTAAAATAAGAAACTGAGATGCTTCAGATCGGCCTCTCTGGGCACTCTAATTGATCAAAAATGCTACACCTACGTAGCTTGTTACGTGAAGTTACCTAACTTCTCTTCCCCATAAACTCAAAAATGCTACACTTACGGGTCATCTACGGATGAAACTTACGGACTGCTTTTCACGGAATGGGCCCTGCTGCCCCCCTGATTTCCAGTTAAACGTTGCCAAGTTAGAGCGTAAGTTACTTTCCGTAGGATATGTCCGTAGGCCTAGCATTGTTGCCATAAACTAATCAACACCCCTGATTTTCAGGGGGTGGGCCTGACCCTTTTTCTCTTCCAACCAAATCAGCCCACATCAGCTCATACATAAGTTTTGTAATAGTTATTACGTAGGTGTAGCAAAGCCCCTAATTGGTCTCCGTAATCCATAAAGTCTTTAAGCTCCAAAAGGCAGCAAAAACTAGTACCTCTCACCCAAAACCCAAAACAAGCGCAGAGCGGGTGACATGAGGACACAGGCGGAGGGAAGATGTTGCGGGGCTCATTTTTTCGGTGGATGGTCCTGTATCATTAAGAGCTAATTTTTGGATATGTATTATATTGCACCATCTTTGATGACCAAAATTATTATGAGTTAATTTTGGGACCTGGTTTTGGAAGCTGGATTTCCGGAATCGGTTAAAAATGCCCTTAATTAGAGGAAGGAGCAGTGTGTCAACTAGTCAATGATTCATTATTTTTGACCTCCTAATTGTATGCCCACGACCACATGTTTAAGATTTTTGCTAACAAATCATGATTCAGCCCAAACGGAATCGCCAAACAGAATTTTGGAATCGGAAAAACTACTTTCAAACATCAGGTACCATAGAAAGAGCATCCCCTAATTTCAGAGACTGTGAATGTAATTCATTGAACAAAAAATTACGGGTTGGCTATGTGAATCACCGTGAGGCTGCTTTCCAAAAAACTGCGTTGAGACCGATTATCAAGTCCATCAAAGGTCTCCCACGTACATCAACACATGCATGCATGTAACTATGTATGCAGAGTAATAGGATAGGGTACGTAGGGTACGTAGGCTACGTGTGTTAATTAGCCGTGCCTGTCGTAGACATGGTCAACCTGGTGCGGCGGGCATGGCAGATTCTTCTCCGGGTATGGGCAGACGCCACGGAGCGCGGAGGCGCACGTGGACTCGCCGACGCAGGCGAGCTGCCCGCAGCAGTAGTCGGTGATGATGTGCTTGTCGCCGGAGAAGAGCGCCCGGATCAACTGCCTGTTAGACTGTATATACGTAGCCTCTGTATTGTAACGTTGTATTGTACCCCTTGGGTACCTCTATATAATGAGATAGCCACACCCCGGTTAGGGGTGTCGAGCAGTTCCCAAAATATCTTGTTTTACATGGTATCAGTTTAGGTCACGATCATGATGTCTTCCGCTGCTCCCGCCGCCGCCGCCGTCGCGCCGACCTCCGTCGCCGTGGCCGCCGCCGCCCCGGTCCTTGCCCCTTCTTCGCCGTTCCTCGCCTCTGGGCCTCTCGTGGCGGCCTATGGGGCCCCGCCGCCGCCTGGGTCCCCGATCCAATCTCGCCCGCATGGCGAGACCTCGGGTGACCTAGCCCCAGTCGCGGCCGATGCCGCCGCGCCGCCGCTCTACGGCGCCGCCCCGCCGCCGGCCTATGGCGCTACCGCGCCCTCGCCCTACGGCTACTACCCGTATGGCGCGCCTCCGATGGCTCCTGGTGCTCCGCCGCTGCCGCCATCCTCGTGGCCGGCGTTTGGTGCGCCGCCTCTACATCAACCACCGGCGGCGCCACCGAGCCACCCCTATGGATCTTCGCCGTTGCCTCCCCAGCACCCCTACGCAGCCTACCCAGGGCCGCACGGGGCTGCGGCCTCCTACACAGGAGAGGCGGCTGCCTCGCTACAGCCGTCGTACGGGGCTGTGGCCGCGCCACAGCCGCATCCTCCCGGGGCCGCGGTCGTCCCGCTCTACGGGGCCCACGCTGCTGGTCCTCCCGGGTTTCCCGCACTGTATCCGGTGTCTGCTGCTCATACCGACCCGGTCGCCGCGTCGTCACCGTTCTACTTTTCACATCTGCTACCGGTGAAGCTTGCGCCGGATAATTACTTGTCCTGGCGTGCCCAGGTGTTGCCTCTTCTGCGGAGCCGCTACTTGGAGGGATATGTTGACGGGTCCATACCGTGTCCACCACCCCACCACCCAGCGTACCACACCTGGGTGGCCCAGGATCAGGCCATCCTCTCCGCCATCCAGTCCTCGCTCACCCCGAGCGTCTCGTCGCTGGTCATCTTCGCCGCTACATCCCGGGAGGCGTGGGCGGCGCTTCACACCAGTTTTGCCTCTCAGTCTCAGGCGCGTGCTCACTCTATCCGCACCGAGTTGGGTGAGACGAAGCTTGGTGACCTCAGCATCACCGACTACTTCAACAAGATGCGGGGTCTCGCCGACACATTGGCCTCCATCGGCCAGTCGCTACAGGATCAGGAGTTCACCACCTTCGTACTGAATGGGCTTGATGATGATTATGACAATCTCATTGAGAACGTTCACGGTCGCGATGACCGCTACCACCTCGTGAGCTCTACGCCCGTCTGCTTGGCCGCGAGCAGCGCATCAAGGCGCGCCGAGCCTCTCCCAGTTTCGCCTCCGCCAATACCGCAACTCGCGGCAAGCCTCAGCGGTCATCTTCGTCCGGAGGCAAACCAGCGCTGCCCTCATCACCAGCTTCGAGGGGCAGCGCTCCGACCATCACAGGTGGTAACCGGCCCGTGGCGTGTTGTTCTTCTTGTGGTGCCCAACAGGCGTGCCAGCTATGTGGCTTGGAGCGCCACATTGCCTCTCGCTGTCATCGTCGCTACAAGCAGGATTTTCTGGGCCTTGGCAACAACGGAAAGGGGAACGACAAGCAGGCCGCCGCTGCTGTGACGAGTCATGATCATGGTCGCACTCCGTCATACTCCGTTGATCCTGCATGGTACATGGACACTGGAGCTACCAACCACCTCACCGGTGAGATGGGTAAGCTCTCTACTCAGGAGCCATATCGCGGTCATGATCAGGTGCACACCGCTAGTGGAGCAGGTATGTGCATCTCTCATGTTGGTCAGGCTTCTCTCCTTGCACACAACTTTCGCACATTGCATCTATCTAATGTCCTTCGTGTTCCTTCTGCTACACGTAGTTTGTTGTCCATTCCTCAACTTACCCGTGATAACAATGTCCTTGCTGAGTTTCACCCCTTTCGTTTCTTTATCAAGGATCGGGACACGAGGGCCGTTCTGCTTAGCGGTCGTCTTCGCCATGGCCTGTATGCACTTGATGCGCCGCGCTCCTCTTCCATGTCGTCCTCTCCTCAGGTGTTCAGTGGTGTTCGTGTGTCGCCTACACACTGGCATGCGCGCCTTGGTCACCCGGCGACTCCCATAGTTCGACATATTTTGCATCGTCATGATCTACCAGTTGTGTCCAATAAAACTGCTGAAACAATTTGTGATGCCTGTCAGCAGGGCAAGAGTCATCAGCTTGCGTTTTCAGAGTCTAGTCGTGTTGTGAAACATCCTCTTGAGCTTGTGTTTTCTGATGTATGGGGTCATGCCCAGACATCCGTTAGTGGTCACAATTATTATGTCAGTTTCATTGATGCTTACAGCCGTTTCACTTGGTTATATCTTATTAAGCGAAAGTCTGATGTGTTTGATGTCTTCATTCAGTTTCAAGCACATGTTGAGCGCCTTCTTAAGCACAAAATCATCCATGTCCAATCCGACTGGGGGGGGGGTGAATACCACAACCTCAACTCGTTTTTTAATGAGCTTGGGATCTCGCACCGCGTGTCATGCCCTCACACACATCAGCAGAATGGTGCTGCTGAGCGTAAGCATCGTCATCTTGTTGAAACTGGCTTAACCTTGCTAGCTCATGCCTCCCTCCCGTTTCGGTTCTGGAGTGATGCTTTCTCTACAGCTTGTTTTCTTATAAACAGGCTACCCTCGAGGCTTCTGAAAATGCAAACTCCGCTTGAGCTCTTGCTTAATGAGACTCCGGACTACACTTTCTTCAAGGTGTTTGGGTGTGCCTGCTGGCCTCATCTCCGTCCATACAACAAGCGCAAGCTAGAGTTCAGGTCTAAGAAGTGTGTCTTTCTTGGGTACAGTTCTCTTCACAAAGGGTACAAGTGCCTACATGTTCCTACCAACCGCGTCTACATCTCTCGTGACGTTGTGTTTGATGAAAATGTGTTTCCCTTTCGTGCACTTCCGACTGACCTCACCACTTCCACTTCCACACAACCAATGCCTGTGTCTACACCTACGCCTGATCAGTTTGTGGATGTTGCATATGCCCCTGCGTTGCTTCCTAATCATGCTGCAGGTATTGGACGCGGTGCTCGGCTCGAGCTCCTTGATGAACAGGTCGCTGATGATTCTTCTGGTCGGGACGTGCATGTGCCATGCATAACGGGTGGCACCCGCCAACCCGCTCTCCGGTCGCCCGAGGCGGTCCGCCCGCCTGGCTCACCCACGCCAGCGCCAGTGGCGGGTGCCTCGCCCGCCTCGTCCGACTCGCAGGACCCGGCCACCCCAGTAGCCGCCTCGCCCGGCTCGCAGGCTTCGCCAGTGGCCACCTCGCCCGACCCGCGAGCCTCGTCCACACCAGCGGGACCCTCGCTCGGCTCGCCTGGCTCGCGGGCGTCACCAGCCCTGCGTGGCTCGCCTGGGCCACTGGCGGGGGCGTCCCCTGGACTGGCCGGTGCTGTCGCTAGCCCAGCGGCCTCGTCGCCTGCCTCGGCCACCGGGGAGCCTGACTCGCCGGACTCGGCTTCGGCCTCGTCCACGACCTCTGCTGATTCTGCTCCAGCTCCGGCTCCGGCAGATTCTGCCGTCACACTTCGACCGCGCACACGGAGCCAGTCTGGTGTGTTTCGCCCGAAAGAGCGGACAGATGGCACGGTTGCGTGGCTTGCTGCGTGCATGGCTCATACTGCTGGCGACCCTAATGCAGAGCCTCGTCACTTTCAGGCTGCGTTGAGTATTCCTCATTGGCGTGCTGCAATGGAACAAGAGTTTTATGCCCTCCAACAGAATGATACTTGGCGTCTTGTTCCTCCAAAGTCTGGTGTCAACATCATTTATTCCAAGTGGGTTTTCAAGGTCAAGCGCCATGCTGATGGTTCCATTGAGCGTTACAAGGCACGGTTAGTCGCCAAGGGCTTCAAACAGAGGTATGGTCTTGATTATGAAGACACGTTCAGTCCAGTTATCAAGCCTACTACCATTCGGTTACTACTGTCTCTTGCGATTACTCGTGGATGGTTCCTTCGTCAGCTTGATGTACAGAATGCCTTTCTCCATGGCATTCTGGAGGAGGAGGTTTATATGCGTCAGCCGCCTGGTTTTGTTGATCCGACACGACCTCATCATCTCTGTCATCTAGTCAAGGCGCTGTATGGACTGAAACAGGCTCCTCGTGCATGGCATGCTCGCCTTGGATCCGTTCTTCGGGCTCTTGGGTTTACTCCATCCACTGCTGATACATCACTGTTCCTCCTCCAGCGCCCTGAGGTTACGATGTATATCCTGGTTTATGTTGATGATATCATCCTTGTCAGTTCTTCGGCTGCTGCAGCTGATCGCCTTGTGGTTGCTCTTCGTGATGATTTTGCTGTCAAGGATTTGGGTGCTCTTCACTTTTTCCTTGGTCTTGAGGTTTCACGGTCATCTGCAGGTTTGACTCTCACTCAGAAGAAGTACTCCTTGGACTTGTTGCGTCGTGCTGGAATGCTCAAATGCAAACCTGTTTTCACTCCGATGTCTGCTGCTGATCGGTTGTCTGCTCTTGATGGTGACTCTCTCTCGGCTGATGATGCTACTGAGTATCGCAGTATTGTTGGTGGTCTGCAATATCTCACTATCACCAGGCCTGATATCTCCTATGCAGTTAACCGTGTCTGTCAGTTTTTGCATGCACCCAGGACGTCTCACTGGTCAGCCGTCAAGCGTATTTTGCGCTATGTCAGTAGTACTGCTGCCTATGGTCTGCATCTTCAGCCTGCACCGTCATATGAGCTCTCGGCCTTCTCTGATGCCGACTGGGCTGGTTGTCCGGATGACAGGCGATCCACGGGGGGTTATGCGGTATTTCTGGGTCCTAACTTGATCGCCTGGAATGCTCGCAAGCAAGCAACTGTGTCTCGCAGCAGTACTGAGGCTGAATACAAAGCCGTTGCTGATGCAACTGCTGAGATCATATGGGTACAGTCTCTGTTGAGAGAGTTGCGTGTTCCTCAAGCTCGTCCTCCAGTTCTGTGGTGTGACAACATTGGTGCTACATATCTTTCTTCTATTCCAGTGTTTCATGCGAGGACAAAACACATTGAGGTGGATTATCACTTTGTTCGGGAACGTGTTGCACAGAAGCTACTCTGTATCAAGTTCATCTCATCAAAGGATCAACTTGCTGACATCTTCACGAAGCCTCTACCACAACCACAGTTTGTAGGCTGTAGGCGCAATCTTAACTTGCTTTGTACTTCAGGACATAGTTAAGATTGAGGGAGGGTGTTAGACTGTATATACGTAGCCTCTGTATTGTAACGTTGTATTGTACCCCTTGGGTACCTCTATATAATGAGATAGCCACACCCCGGTTAGGGGTGTCGAGCAGTTCCCAAAATATCTTGTTTTACACTGCCCAGCACATGATCTTGGCACACCGGTCACCGTCTTGTAGCAGTCGCCGCCGGCCAAAACAGTGGCTTCTTGCGGTCGGGGGCTTCGTCCGCCAGCGAAGGCGACGGCCAGGAGGAGGCACATGCATAGGCCGCACAGGCACAGTCGCCGGAGAGGCATTGCCGGTCAGGACAGGGTGCTTGGCACGGCGCTATTGTTTTGTTTATGGGTCTGTGTAGACTTGATATGTATGTAGTGGTCAAGATGACGTTTGGCGTCGGTATATATAGAAGAGAAGAATGTAATCGACGCACTGATTGATAGCCTAGTATTTTTGGAACTCCAGTAATGAGATGCTTAATTTACGTCCTGGTTATAAGCATTTGCCTAATTATATTCTGTTTTATTTTTAGGTAAAACACCGTAGTAACAGAACTTGCACGCAATGGTCAGTTTAGTGTACAACTTGCAAAATACATCTCTCTCTCACACTCCTAAAGGAGGAGTTTGTATGTCGTTAGTTCATCCCCCACCACCACAATCGATCGAAGGAGCACCCCCACCGATTTTTCCCTAGCTTAACCCTACCTTCCGTACCGATTTTTTTTCAAACGTACTGGTTTCCTTCCGGTTCTTCTATCTCACGTACCCAAATCTCCCGATCATCAATATACAATTCCACCCCGTCTCACTACTTTTCCTTGCAAAAGTCGTAGAAAAATCAAAACTTTCCTCATATACAACACAAATCATATATCCAGAATCGGGACTTTCCTTCGCATCTCCCACCGCCCATGTGGCTAAACAATTCTGATTTGTTTCCATGTGTAGCGAATCAAACTTTCCTAACGCTAAAACTAACTCCTCCTCGTTTCCTTTCTTGATGAACCCTAGCCGTAATGCTCTTATTTCAGGATTTCTGGCGATGTGTATTCAGTGGGAGCAGACGTTCCCGTCGATGACGAGGTGCCTACGGTTACTCGTAAATTTCAAGATGATATGCCGGCTCAGTCGTTTGGAGGTGCTCACATGGGTAGGGTGTGCGTGTGTGCGTTCATAGGGATGAATGTATGCGCGTGTATACGAGCGCTTGCATCTGTACCGTGTTAAAAAAAAAGCATCGGCGTTGACCGGTGGGATGCTCGTCGACGGCCGAGCCGAGCATAGCAACTATCGTGGTGAGGAGGTGGCGGTCCTGGCAGCCGTTGGCGTTCGTTGCCTTGCCCGCGTCAGCAGCTGAACAGATGTACACGGCCCATGGCCTGCGCACGATTGCGACGCAAAGTGCAACCTCCTGTTCTGGATCCTAGGGCGGAACGTGCATGTGGTCATCGGCCCCGACGCAGTTCCTCCCTGTGGTCGGGCCTATGTTCAACTGTCTGTCGCTGGCCACCACCAACCGCTACGGCGCCATGCTCGGCACGGGCCTCTACCTTGGCAGCGTGATTGGGGCGGCGCTAGTAGATGTCCCATGCCCAAGCACTGCAAGTAGATGTTCATCATCTTCTTCATGCTGGTCTACGGGGACTTGGCTGCCAACAGCTCCGAGGAGACGCAAATCACCATGAAGGTAATCAATCTTGTGAGCTGTGACATGCATATGGATATGGAGATGTGGAGAGCTGGCATTCTGATTATTCAAGGGATTTGACGTTGGGAAAAGTAAGTAGATGTTGGTGCATGTTCTTCTTTGCTTCTACATTTATCTCCTGAAGAAATTAAAAATGGCCATGATTTAAATGGCGGTTGTAACACTGTCTTCTAATCATTATGAAGGTAATTGAAGTAAAATAAATAAGATTCAAGAAGACGGGTAGAAGTTTTAGCTTACAAGCCGGAGATTGTGTTCAGAAGAAAGGCTAGAACATGTAATACTTGCTTTTTCAGTTCTTGCACAAAGAATGATGTCATACGGTTTTGTTATAGGGGATTCTGACGATCTTATTTTTAGATCACAGGAAGGAGCCAGAACTGTGAGTAGTAGCCAAGCAGACATGAAAAGTTACAGAGAACTATGAAAACTCTTGTTAGTTTCGTCAAGATCTTTTGACCCGGTTCCAGAACTCTATTGACCAAGGTAATATTAGACCAGTAGGCAAATTTAGATTACACACAAGAGCAGGACGACAAAGTTGGTAGGAGAGCACATGGGCATTGAGGACTAAAGCATAACACTTATTCTTGGTTACAAGTATGAATTACATTCAGTTCAGTTCCAAGTAGTCTGATAGATAGATAGAGAGGTGAGTGCTGATTTGGGGTTGATTTTGGTAATGGTATGTTTTTCCATGATTATTGTCATTTTGTTGTCCTACATGTGCTATATGATTTGCTTAGCAAGTTGAGACCACCATTACTGATCTTGCTGTGCATTGTTGTGCAGTTTCTTTAAGTGCACAAGCAAGCTGGCGAGAGATTACAAGTAACTATGAGCTACAATCTTGAAGCAAGTTTTTCGGGGTTCACTTAGGGGATGCAGCGCCCCTCCCATCTAGCCAATGAAGCGCGTAAAAGGAAAAACTACTCTGTACAAATCAAGACCGACCTTTGTGCAAAACTGAGCAATGCTCACATGATGGAATTGAATGAGATTTCAACATCATGACTGCAGTTTATAATTTAGACGACCACAATAGATGGTCATGTCAGCTTGTGTCGGGCAGTTTTAGAGGACAAAAAATTAAACTTGTTAATCCATTATGCAGCCAAGAAAAATACAATAATTTAAAGGACCTAGGTATGGACAATAGAGCCAGCCTAATCTAGCAAGATGAGTGACTATCAATTGCACATGTGCAAAAAGTGTAAACATTCCTGAAGCTCTTATGGGATTTGGGGAAGATTGACAGCGAGCCACTGGTTGAGGTCCTTTCGCGATGACTGCACCTGGACAAAAAAGACTTGGAGGATCTCGGTTGGCATGGGGTGACCGGTGAACTCCTTAACAGGGGATGTCGTCCGCTGGCACCGAGGTCGCGGAAGTTGCCGTAGCTGGACACAGAGCATGACCGAGCAACATGGATAACACTGACATACTATGGTGCACATTTTGCTTGCAGCAATTGTGATACTTATTGTTGTTGTTTTAGTGGAGAAATTAGAGTCATCTAAATCATTGTGGAGAAATTTCCACAATGATCTAGATGACTCTAATTTCTCCACAATACTTATAATTAGTGGATAATTTTTTCTCTCGTGCTTATACTATTTTTTATCGACTTACCAATATTCTTTACTGCAACCTCATGGTATACCACTACTTTGCTTCGTAACCTGATATAGCTTTTTGATGATCTATTTATTATTTGTGCGCGCGAGTGT
>NC_041385.1:826798732-826803752 GCF_002162155.2 Triticum dicoccoides
GTTGAATTCTAATTCTTTTGAATATATATATGGCTAAATGTCGAATCAGGAATTCTATTTTGTAGCCTTTTGTTCAAAGCAAAATATCCTTATTAGTATTCTTGATTGATTCTTTATGTTATTTTGGAGACTTGCTCTCAGCTTTGTTCTTACACTACTAGGAAAAGGGCTATAGATAGGATTGATACTAATGGCGCACCAGGTAAGTAGTGCGCCACTACTATATACTAATGGCGCACCGGTTGTTGATGCGCCATTAGTGTGGAACGTACACTCGGTGCGCCACTAGTATTAACTTTTTTTTTACCATTTTTCCATACATACTAATGGCGCATCGGGTCAAAGTGCGCCATTACTAGTTCTAACTAGTAATGGCACACCCGGCAGGCAGTGCGCCATTAGTATATATTTTTTTTTTACTTTTTTGCAAAACTACTAATGGCGCACCGTGTCACAGTGCGCCATTACTAGTTTAAACTACTAATGGCGCACTTTTCCACAGTGCCCATTAGTATATATTTTTTTTTACTTTTCTGCAAAACTACTAATGGTGCACCACCTGCAGGTGCGCCATTAGTAACCAGGGTTACTAATGGCGCTTTTGCTGGTGGTGCGCCATTAGTAACCTGGGACCCCAACAAGATATTTTGGACAACCACATACCTACCCACTCACTTTCTCCACTTCATTCCCTCCACCTCCTTCTCCAAGCTTTCGGCTGCCTCCTCCTCCTCACCTCATTTCCACCATAGATTCATCAAAATTAAGTGGTGAAATTACCTTTTTTTGATAGGTAAGTAAGGGGAAAGCTATCTTCATGATGTAAATCTACTTTTTTTCTCCCTAGCTCGCTCCAACAACGTGCACATGCACTTTTTGTGGCCTAGCTAGATCTATGTATGTTTGTGGTGTTGCATGTGTTTGTGGTGTTGCATATATGTTTGTGTTTGCAGGTACCGGTATTTGAAATGCGATAGTTGCCAATATTTTGCCGGAATGCTGATTCATTTCCGTTTCGGCGAGAATTTTGGCACTATGCATTCTTTTTGGTCATATTTTTAGGGAAGGTCATGCCAAAAATTTTCTTGGTTCTAAAATATCGTTTTGCTCTACCCCGCAGGCCACCATGGTCCGCACGATGACCGAAGGCATCGTGAATAGGTTTTTGAGCTCCGCGAAGGCCGAGATGCTACAAAAGAACGAGACGGAGATAAGATGTCCGTGTCGAAGATGCAAGCTGAAGAGCCTTATTGCGGACCCGGATTCCGGGCAGGTGCGGGACCACCTGCTCTTGCGTGGTTTCATGGATGGCTATCGGTGGCAAGGTGATGAAGATGACTATGAAGTCGTCCATGGGGGCCGGGCAAGAAATGAGGAAGGGCAACAAGACAAGTACCACAGCGGCGAGGGCGGGCGAGAAGACGAAGAATCTCCAGGACATGATCACGGCGGTGATGTTGTACACAGTCATCATGTAGAAGATGTCGTACATGATGATGAGGAAGATCAAGACGAAGGGCATGATAATGAAGATGAAGATGCCGGAGCAGACGACGATGGAGGCTGGGTGCAGGACCCTCATATTCAAGAGCTGCTTCTCAAGCAGACGGATAACGCAAGAGCTGCCGCCCGAGAGAAAGCCAAGCTGGATCAACTGGAGATAGATGCGGTTACTCCATTGTATGAAGGATGCAGGCCCGAGGATACCCGCCTGAAAGTAACGCTCATGGCTCTGGAGATGAAGGTAAAACACAAAATGACCGACGCATGCTTCGACGAGAACATGTCATTCTGGCACGAACGTCTTCCCAAGGGGAACAAGTGCCCGACCAGTTTCGAGGAGGCGAAGAAAATCATGTGTCCTTTGGATTTACCGCACGTGAAATACCATGTGTGCATGAACAATTGCATCATTTATCGGGACGAGCATGCGGAGTCTACCATATGTCCGGTGTGCGGCGTCACTCGATACAAGAAGAGGAAGAAAGCTCCTCGAAAATCGGTGTGGTACTTTCCGATCACTCCTCGTCTGCAGCGGTATTTCGCGGACCCTAAGGTAGCAAAGCTCCTGCGTTGGCACGCGGATAGGGAGGAGAAGAAGTGGGAAGATGACGGAAATGATCCGAAGATAAATAAAAAAGACAAGATGCTGAGTCACCCTAAGGATGCGAGCCAGTGGCAAGCGTTGAACTTCGAATACCCAGAATTTGGAAAGGATCCAAGGAACATCATGCTGGGCGCGAGCACCGATGGAGTCAATCCGTTTGGCAGCCAGAGAAGCACACATAGCACCTGGCCTGTGTTTGTGTGGATGTACAACCTTCCCCCCTGGTTGTGCATGAAGAGGAAGTACATTCACATGAGTATGCTAATTGAAGGGCCGAAACAACCAGGGAACGACATCAATCTGTATCTGGGGCTGCTGAAGGAGGAGCTAGACACGCTGTGGAAAACGCCAGCCAATACGTGGGACGCCGCAGAGAAAGAATATTTTCCTATGAGAGCCGCACTGCTCACGACGGTGCACGACTATCTCGGTTACGGATATCTCGCGGGGCAGGTAGTCCACGGATTTTCTGGATGCGTAAGGTGCATGGATGACACAACGTATCGCCAGCTAGATAGAGATCCCGGGTCTTCGAAAACCGTGTTCATGGGACATCGAAGGTGGCTTCGTGATGATGACCCGTGGAGGCAATGCAAGGATCTGTTCGATGGTGAAACCGAACCCCGAAAACGCCCGTGTACGAGGAGCGGCGAGGAAATAGACGAGCTGTTGAAAAATTGGAAAGACTGCCCACTGTCGGGAAAGAAGCAAAAGGCGCCAGAGCCGGGAAAGAAGCAAAAGGCGCCAGAGCCGCTGCTGAAGGTATGGAAAACGAGGTCTGTTTTCTGGGACTTGCCGTACTGGAAGATCCACCGTGTGCCTCACAGCCTTGATGTCATGCATATCACGAAGAACGTGTGCGAGAGTCTGCTTGGTACCCTGCTCAACATGCCAGAGAGGACCAAAGATGGGCCGAAAGCAAGGGCAGACTTGAAGTCAATGGGCATCAGGCAGGAGCTTCACGCTAATGATGATGATGATGATGAGGTGAAGCAGGACACGGGAAGTCGTCGCAAAGGCAAAAAGTCCAAGAAGACCGGAAATGACTACCCTCCCGCATGCTTCACTCTAAGTCAGGAGGAGATCGAGCAGTTTTTCACCTGCCTCCTAGGAGTAAAACTTCCTTACGGTTACGCGGGGAAGATAAGCAGATACCTAGACCCAGCGAAGCAGAAGTTCAGCGGGATGAAGTCTCACGACTGTCACGTGCTGATAACGCAGATACTTACAGTTGCAATCCGTGGGATCATGGACGCGCACGTCCGTGAAATGCTATTTGACCTATGCAACTTTTTCGACATCATCTCTCGGAAGTCCATTGGCGTGAGGCAACTCAGAAGGCTACAGGAAGAGATCGTGGTGATACTATGCGAGCTTGAGATGTACTTCCCGCCCGCATTCTTCGACGTTATGGTGCATCTGCTGGTCCATATCGTGGAGGATATCATCCAACTCGGGCCGACGTTCCTGCACAGCATGATGCCGTTCGAAAGGATGAATGGTGTCATCAAAGGATACGTTCGAAACATGTCACGTCCAGAGGGAAGTATAGCCAGGGGCTTTCTGACCGAAGAGTGCATCTCCTACTGCACGAATTATCTAGGCATCGAGAACCCTGTTGGTCTGCCCGTCAACAGGCACCTCGGCAGGCTCGCTGGATGGGGTCACTGTGAGGGTCGCCGCGAAGTGCATGTCGACTTCGAGGGTCGACTCGCCGACTTTGAAAGAGCAAACCTAGTCGCGCTACAACACATAGACATGGTCGATCCTTGGGTGGTAGAGCACAAAACCTTTATTGAGAAGACGTACAATGACCGAGGCCAACAGAGGACGGATGGAGATATAATCAAAGAGCACAACTCATGTTTCACGCGTTGGTTCAAGCAGAAGCTTCTGTCGTACCCTTTACATGAGGATTCTTCCGCAGAAGAACAACTCATATTCGCCTTGTCACAGGGCGCCGAGCACAACCTGATGACCTATGAGGCATACGATATCAACGGCTACACATTCTACACCGAGAACAAGGACATGAAGAGCGATGGTTATCAGAACTCCGGGGTAACGATGGAATCCTACACCGGCAACGACAAGGACAGATACTACGGAAGGATCAAGGAGATCTGGGAGCTGAGCTACGCCGGAGAGAAGGTCCCGATGTTCCGTGTCAGATGGGCCAAGAGTGTCCTAAAAGAAGACCGGTATTTCACCACCATGGTTATACCCGAAGCCAAATCCAAGACCGCGGGCGCAAACGTCACCGCGAAAAATGAGCCATGGGTACTGGCTTCCCAAGTGGACCAATGCTTCTTCATTACCGACCCGTCAAAGCCCAGTCGTGTTGTCGTGAGGAGAGGCAAAAGGAAGATCATCGGAATGGATGGAGTAGCCAATGAGCAAGACTTCGACAAGTACGGCGACCCAAAGATCGAACATGACGACGACGATGAAGTAGCAGCACACACCACAAGAAGAAGCAGGACCACCCTACCTAAAGGACGTCCGTTCCATAGAAGAACTCCATTTGCGAAAAAGAAGGGCAAGAAGATTGTGAACAGATAGCTAGCTAAGATCGATTGTATTTAAATTGAGTCTTCATTTCTCGATTGTATTTCATGGGCACTTTTTGATATCATGAATATTTTTAAATTTCATGGGCACTTTTTGAATTCATGAGGACACTTGATCTCGATCCCCCTCCATCTCGATCTCGATTCCCCCTCCATCTCGATCTCGATCCCCCTCCATCTCGATCCCACCCGCATGCTCCCCCGCTAGCTCCACCGCCGCCGACGACCCATCGCAACCCTCCCCCGCTCCACCGCCGCCGACGAGCGCCCGGCCCCCCGCACCCTCCCCCGCTCCACCGCCGCCAACGGGCACCCCCCGCACCCTCCCCCGCTCCACCGCTGC
>NC_041385.1:826803956-826824327 GCF_002162155.2 Triticum dicoccoides
TCGATGATATTTTCAAGTAACAAATTTGAACATATTTTTTGAAAAATTATTACTGTTTTTATAAAAAAATATTACTGTTATGATTTAAACAAGTTTGAACATATTTAAACACAAATAAATATAAAAAACAGCATTTAAAATGCATAAAAAAATATTGGGGAGCCTGGGAATCAAACCCAGGACCTCCTGGTATGTGTGCTGCGTGCTGACCAGTTGGGATAGTGGGTGGGTTTTGTTGTAGATAGGGTTAGGTTGTAGATAGGGCTAGTGGGCTAGATTAAAATAAAATTCTAATGGCGCACCAAGGGGTGGTGTGCCATTAGAAGAGTTGTACTTATGGCGCACGAGAGGGTGGTGCGCCATTAGAAAGCTTCCCCCTCCCCCCCACACTAAATCCCCAATCTCTCTATTCTCTCCCCTGCCTCATCGATCTCACCCGCTGGCCCCCGTGTTCGCCGTCCCCCTCGCCGCCCCCCTCGCCTCCTTCGCCGTCCCCGAGCCGAGCGCCGCCTCCCTCGCCGCCTCCCTCACCGTCCCCGAGCCGAGCGCCGCCTCCCTCGCCGTCCCCGAGCCGAGTGCCCTCGATGTCCTCCCGCCCAAGCGCCCCCTCCCCCTGCGGCCCCGCCTGCGCCCTCGACGTGCTCGCCGTCCAACACTGCGTGGCCTGCCCAGGAGGACCGCCGCCGTCTTCCTCTTCGATTACGAGGACCCGGACGAGCTCGGACGCCCAGGAGGACCGCCACCGCTCGACGCCCTCGACCGCGCGGCCTGCCTAGGAGGACCGCCACCGCTCGACGCGGAATTCGGGTCGCCTCGACTAGCTCTGGCTGCCCCGAGTCGCCCTCGACCTCCCAAGTGAGCACCCGAGCCGCTTCCCCCTCTTCCCCCTCTTTATTTCCTTCTGATGTGTTCTAGGGATGGGGGTTGGAGAAATTTGGACGAGGAAAGGGGGTTGGAGAATTAAGTAGCTAGGGTTTTCCAAATGTTCAAATCTCTGAGCTTGCATTTAGATGCATTTTAGAGGATACTAGTCTCAACTAAGCATCCGCCTAGAGATTCTTTCTTTAAGTAGCTAGGCTCAATTAGTGAATTTTCCAGTGAGTTTGGATTCATGCAACAATATGAAACAAAAAAGATATATACAATCAACTGATTATCTGAATGAAGTAACTCAATTAGCAAAATCTGCATAGCCCTTGCGTTTGGCTCTATGAATGAGAAAACGAATTTCCTGCTTGAAGATTACTCTGCAAATATAACCTTGGATCTTTAGCTTTGAGAATTAAGTCATTTCTGGTCAGCCAAATTGCCCGTGCAGCTAAGATAATTATCTCCATGGCAAATTTATGTGGCTGAGCTATCTTCAAGTTTTATAACTGATCTTGGATGCTACCCTGCACAGCAGACCATCCAGGGCATAGATAATGCCAACAAGCCTTAGCAAACACCCTCCCCCTTTTACCATGAGGTTCTCAATTCAGTGAGTTTGCAGTTTCATACCCTCTGTTCTGATGTGGTGGCTAAATAATAAAACTAGTCATGCCTAATCTAGGAATTCCAGTGTTGACATGTTCACTAAAGGTTGATGTGTTAATGCGTCAAATGTCTACTTGGAAGAGAATGCATGATTCATTCATTCATGGGTACTTGCACGGTTTGGTGCACTGTAAGTGGTAGTTCAGAACTCAGTTTGAAGTAAGTACCATGACATGAATCAAAAAACATATACGGTGGGAAAAATAAAATGGCAGAAACCTGGGAGGTTCTGGTTTGCTGTATCTCCACCAGTTTGGGTTGGTGAATGTGGATGATTTTTTTATCCTGTGAACTCATTGTACTGCTACAAGAATTTGGTATCATCATGGTGTAATTTTGTTAACATTCTGGTGATAGTGGCTACACTAATCTAGAGTGATACAATTTTCCTTCCCATTTGGTATCATCATGTTCAGTGTATACAGTTATAACATCATGTGGGGTTTTTAAGTCTGTTTACAGCTCTAGTACACTTATCTTACACTTACTGAGGACTTGTATTTGCTACTGTTGTGTTGTTGTTCCTATACTGTAATTGCTTCAGCGCACACTACCATGACTTAATGTTTACAATAGCTGTTTTCTTTGTGTCCAATAGTCAGCGTATGTTTTTCTTCAGAGGTAACTGGTCAAATGTTCAGTGTGTATATCTGAACTTGAATGTTGCAATGCTGTTTTCTTCAGAGGCTACTGTCCAAAACTTGAGCTACTGTCTTGCAAAGATGATGATCATCTTGCTAGTTTGCTGGGTTTTGTCTCCGACAATTGTGTCGTGATGAATTTGCAGGTACCCCGAGAGGCCCTTGAGTTTGCCGGAATGTCGATTAACTTTCGTTCCGGCAAATTCGGGTACTCCATATGTCCTACTTTCAGCAAAGGTCAAGCTAAAATTTTCCGTGAATTTTAGCATGACTTTGCTAAAAATAGGACATATGGGGTACTTGCGACTAATGCATGGGCCAGGGTATCTTAGTACTTAGTTAAGTAGGATCAACTGCCCTGCCATTCTTGCTGCATTAAACCATAGGTGGCAATAGAGCCAAGTGATTAGGCCCAACTTAGAATTCTCCTTAGCATCGATAAACCCTAGATGATAAACCCAACATAGGTGGCAATAGAGCCAAGTGATTAGTGCCAAGTGATTAGGCCCAACCTAGGGTGCCTCGGCATCGATAAACCCTAAATGATGAAAACTTAACTTGGCTGCCTTGGATGCCTCGGTGTTGATGAGAACCTAAATGATGTATGCTTAGGCTTTTAGGGTGCCTCGGCGTCGACAAACCCTAAATGATGAAAGCTTAGGCTTTTAGGGTGCCTCGGTGTCGACAAACCCTAAATGATGAGACCATGATCTTGTTCCTTGACAATAACCAACTTTTTGACCAAACTTTTTTCCTATTTAGAGCGAAACATGGCCCACAACGATGAGGCGGGTGGTTCGGGCGGCAAGCAATTCTGGGAGCTATCCTAGGAGATGGAGGAACAACCTCACCGCTATGAGGACGCCGCGGAAGACACCGATCCTGATTACACAACCCCTAGTGGCGTCGGGGATGACACCACTGATGGTGCCGCCGAGGATGCCACCACTGATGATGGCGGCGCACACACAGACGGCAGCCAACCGAAGAAGCAAAGGAAGGACCGGCGCCCGAGTGCGCTCCGCACCCTGAAGGAGGAATTCACTCAAGTGGACTCCGACGGGAATCCAATGGAGCCCAAACATATAGTCAAGGGGTACTCGGTTCAGCTCGGGTGCATTCTCCGGAGCACCGTCTCGATCAACACCGAGAACCTTAGGCATAAGGACCGAGGGAATTTGGGCAACCTCCTCTTCACGAAGCTGCACGAACAATACAAGTTCCCCGCCGAATTTGAAAACACATAACTCTCAGGGAATAAAGTGAACAGTGCCGCCCTCACGAAGATGAGCACGGCCCTGTCTACTTGGAGAAGCGTGGTGAAGAGAATGATTGATAAAGGTGATAGTTATGAGAAGATCAAGGCAAAATATCCTTTGATGAGCGAAGATGAGTACAAGGAGTTCAAGATCAAGTGCGAGAGCAGTGCAACCTCCGAATCAAGTTAGTGGGGGAAAGAAATGCGGGAGTTGAACT
This sequence comes from Triticum dicoccoides, assembly GCF_002162155.2. Taxonomy (NCBI): domain Eukaryota; kingdom Viridiplantae; phylum Streptophyta; class Magnoliopsida; order Poales; family Poaceae; genus Triticum; species Triticum dicoccoides. The sequence continues at coordinate 826,807,610 of NC_041385.1, forward strand.
TAGGGGAACACAAATTCGGTCCCGGTGGTTACAGAGTGGCGGAGCCTATATGGGACAAGGAGGACGCGGAGCGTGCCGAGCAAGGCCTACCGCCCCGCTTCAAGAAATACAGCGGTAACAAGCAGACCAGGAACTATGTCAGGGCCCGGTACAAGGAGGACCCAATAACAAAGGAGCTTACCACGAATCCGAAGACCAGGGCGCTTGAGCTTGTTCTGGTAAGGAATACACCCCCGTGTAATTAGCTCCTTATGGTTGCACTCTAATTAATCCCCAATATTTCTAAATGGTTCACGTTCCTTTTGCAGGACACTGAAAGTAGTAGCGCGGGGTCGTCTCAGAGCTCCCCTTTCGACACCCCTTTAAATAGGGTGTTGAACGTAATGAAAAACAAGGATAAGCTCACTAAGCCGACGTCAGCTGGTCGTTTGGCCGGCAAAGGCTTGTCCACAAAGTGGGGGTCATACTATACCGCTGGTGTGCGGAAGGAGAAAAAGACCAGCTCGGAAAGCCAGACGCGTGAGGTTGAAGAACTCAAGGCACAAGTGGCGCGGATTCCGGAGCTTGTCCAAAAGCACGTGGAACAACAACTGGGAACGAAGCTCAACGCCATGGTGCCTACGTTGATTCATGGCCTGACGACGTGGATCGCGGGCGGCCAACAGGGGCCTCCCCTGGTTCCCAGCTTCACGGCCAGCAACTCGCACAGCGCGCAGGCGGCGCCATTGGTGTCTCCGGCGGCGCCATTGGTGTCTCTGGCGGCGGCGCCATTGGTGTCTCCGGCGGAGGCGGTATTCGTATCTCCGGCGCCGGCACGATCATTGGAGCTTAATGCACCCGGGTGTACGCCGGCCGGCACCTCGCCAGCAACGCCCCCTCGGTCAGTTGCACGCCCGCCGTTGGCGGTGCCCCGACATTAGCCGAGCTCGACAGCATCACGGTAACTAAGCCTCTCGGCCGATGACTTCATCTCCTTGCCTTTGACTGGGCATCCCTGACGCCCTGTACATGTTTTCGCAGGGCACCGCCGACGTTCCTTGCACTCTTCTGCACTTCGTGGGCGCCGAGTTGGTCGATGTCGCCAAGGGCAGAATCGTTCAACTGGGAAAACGCATGTTCCACGGTAATCCGATGGCACCCACAGTGTATAGGGTTGAAGTGGTTCGGGTGCTGCCAGGCTGCGACGAGCTGTTACCTCCGATTCGACCGGCTGGGGCCAATGAAGAAGATGAGATGACCCTCAGCGCCTGCGTAAACTGGCCCCTGCTTTGGCCGAAGAGCCAGATTTGTTTGGGGGCGGGGGACCACCCCACAGACAAGACCGCCAGTCGTGCCGGCGCCAAGCCATGGCAAGAACGCCGCAACGCTACCGGACCTGCCGGACATCCCTATGGCACAGGATCCGGACAGCCCTATGGCACAGGATCCGGATGTCGATGACAACGACGACGGTACATTTACCAAAGTTGATAAGTACTTTGCCGAACATGGGTACGCTGACGAGTTCTGCGGGCTTCTTTCTCAAGAACCCAACCAAGACGACCGCGATCTAGCTGGTACGGCGGAGAAATCCAATTGCAACAGGCGTCATCTGGCGTTCAGTTCTCAGGACACGCCTCCAGCTCCCGCCTTCATCGAGCCTCAGATAGCTGAGGTGCGAAATATTATCAGCCCCAACACGCTCAAGAAGGCGGTCTGTGAGCAGAACTCGGTCCCATTACAGGAGATCAAGAAGAAGGGACGGAAGCGAAAGACTAACAAGGGCGCCGGTGCGAGCCAGCCGGCACCGAGTTCGATCCGTGCTCAGGACGGGCCACCTTCACCTAAGGATATCTCGAGGAGGGTGCATGTGGCAGGTAGGGCGATGCTACCGCCAAATATGCTGAATGCTACAACCGGTGCTATGCGGAGTCTGCACGACAGTGTTCTTTCTTTGGAGAAGCGGCGTCTCAGAGAGAATGATGTGGCACACCCGGTTTTCGTGGCCAAGGTGCCAGAGGGCAAGGGCTTTGTGGATGGCGACATCGGGGGTATGATCGTCCTGCGGTTTGATGACATCTTTGCTATGTTTAACCTTCATCCGCCGCACTACACCTTCGTTCGGCTGTTTTCGCTGAGTATGGAGATGCGGATCATTAGAGACAAGATCCCGGACATCGTGATAGTCGACCCCTTCTACATGCGTGCCAAGCACTTGAGCAGCGCTGGGGACCGCCAAGTTGCGAGTTCACACCTTGAAGGCGTCATTCTGGCAAACCCAGATAAGGATAACTTCCTTGTGGCTTACTTTCCCGAGTAAGTCATCCCTTAACCGCCCCGTAACATATGGTTTCTTAGATTTCGATCGTTCTTTTTTTTTTTCTAACATTCCATGTTCTGTGCAGTGACACACATTGCACACTCATCCTCTTAAGCCCGAAATATTCCATGGCCACGTATTTCGACCCGAACCGTAACTCCAAGATAGACTACACAAATGTCAAGAAAGTTCTTGATGATGTTCTCCCTGGCTACGCCAAATCTGGAGGCACCTTCACCAGGGCAGTTCGTAAGTACGGCAAGCACACCTTCTCACACAATACGAATTTCTGCTGCGTCAAGCAGCCGCCTGGCGGTCAGAAGGATGCCTACTACGCCCTCCATCACATGAGGGCGATCGTAAGGGACCATCATCACCTTCTGCTACCAGATAGTCTCAAAGATTGGGCCGCGAGGTTGTCGGCAACCCAGGACACGGACCTCAGACAATAATTCTTTCGCATCCAGTCGGAGTTTGCGGACATCATCCATCAAGATGTCCTTCATACCTCGGGGCAGTTCTACCTCAGATATCAACCATCCAACAATGAGATAGATGGAACGCTACAAATGCAGGGTGACAACGACCGCGATTTCATGACCATCACGACCGACGACGGCTTCACCCACGCTCCTGTCCAATGAGTCGAGTCGGAAGTAGTGATGTGTAGTTCTGAAACATTGATTGGCTCATGTTGTAATTAAACTTTAATGAATTCGTATGTCTTTTTGGTTTGGACAGTCATTCAACTTAGATGTAATCGATGCTATTTATTAATAGGATCATGAATCGTGCTATTAATGTCTTGCTTTTCTCTTCCGATCCTTTTGTTGCATACTTACATATTGCTTATGTATTGTCTGTTGTCTGTTGTTTGGCTTGTGCATAGAGATGTCGTCGTATGTCGTGTACAAGGGTAAGGTTCCCGGAGTCTACGACGACTGTGAGGAGTGTCGGAGACAGGTTCACCGTTTCAGCGGTAACAGTTACAAAGGGTACACCACTAGGGCAGAGGCCGAATCTAGATACGCCCGCTATCTAGCGGGAGAGAGGAGGGAGCGTTGGAGGAACCGGATGAAGACCAGTTTGATCGTGATGATGCTCATCGTGATGACCACAGCTCTCTTTTATGTGATGGTAGTTTAGATGATCGATATCGACTTGTAATGTGAAGACAAACTCGATACTCGCGGTCTTGAGACTTGTAATGTTTTATCTTTGTTCGGTCTTTTGAATTCGGAGACTAATATGATGAATTGTATTCGGAGACTAATCTTCTATTGTATTCGATGGATCTGCTGTTGCTGTGTGCTGGTGTCTATATTCTGTCCAATAATATATTTTGTAACCTATGCCAAAATCAGAAAAGCAAAAAAAAAAACCAAATATTCATACTAATGGCGCATCAAGGCAGAGTGCGCCATTAGTATGCCAAAGGATACTAATGACGCATCAAGGCAGAGTGCGCCATTAGTATGACAAAGCACATGGTTACATATGGCCCCCCGGGAGGCATACTAATGGCGCATGGAGTTACATACGAATGGCGCACTGCGTGGTGCGCCATTAGTATACCAGATACTAATGGCGCACCAGTGGTGCGCCATTAGTAAAAAAATCTAGCGGCGTGCTACTAATGGCGCACCGGTAGTGCGCCATTAGTAGGCAAAACCGATGCGCCATTAGTAGGCCTTTTCCTAGTAGTGTTAGTAGGGGGGCTTGCTAATGGCTCTGTTCAAATAAGGTATCTCATCAGAAATCATGGCACACATGGGTTAAATCTTGCACTTTGTAACTAAAGTTTAGTACTAAAACATGGTGTGTGGCTTGTCAGTCTTACCTAATAATCCTATCTCTCATTGAATGATTTTCATGATGTTGATTACATTTTATTACTATACAGATTAGATATTGAGATCACCCTCTATAAAATTGATTTGTATATAACTGTGGCCATGCGTTGCACTTTTTACATAATCTCTTAGTAGTGCAGTTGTGTCTTTTTACATAAGTTGGAAGGAGAGCACATGGGCAATTGAGGACTAAAGCATAACACTTAATCTTTGCTTTAATATATTCTTGGTTCCATCTATGAATTACATTAAGTTCAGTTCCAAGTAGTCTGATAGATAGATAGAGAGCTGGGTGCTGATTTGGGGTTGATTTTGGTAATGGTATGTTTTTCCATGATTATTGTCATTTTGTTGTCCTACATGTGCTATATGATTTTCTTAGCAAGTTGAGACCACCATTAATGATCTTGCTGTGCATTGTCGTGCAGTTTTTTTTTTTCAAGTGCACAAGCAAGCTGGCGAGAGATTACAAGTAACTATGAGCTACAACCTTGAAGCAAGTTTTTCGGGGTTCACTTAGGGGATGCAGCGCCCCTCCCATCTAGCCAATGAAGCGCGTAAAAGGAAGAACTACTCTGTACAAATCAAGACCGACCTTTGTCCAAAACTGAGCAATGCTCACATGATGGAATGGAATGAGATTTAAACATCATGACTGCAGTTTATAATTTAGACGACCACAATAGATGGTCATGTCAGCCTGTGTTGGGCAGTTTTAGAGGACCAAATGTTAAACTTGTTAATCCATTATGCAGACAAGAAAAATACAATAATTTAACTGACCTAGGTATGGACAATAGATCCAGCCTAATCTAGCAAGATGAGTGACTCTTAATTGTGGGATTTGGGGAAGATTGATAGCGAGCTACTGGTTGAGGTCCTTTCGCGATGACTGCACCTGGACAGAAAAGACTTGGAGGATCTCGGTTGGCATGGGGTGACCGGTGTACTCCTTAACCGGGGATGTCGTCCGGTGGCAGCGAGGTCGCGGCAGTTGACGTAGCTGGATACAGAGCATGACCGAGCAACATGGATAACACTGACATACTATGGTGCACATTTTGCTTGCAGCAATTGTGATACCTATTGTTGTTGTTTTAATGAACAGCCTTACCGAGGTTGTTCGCTGGGTAATCTTAATTAAAAGAATAAAGAAAAATTACTGCATTTCGTCACCCATTATTTTTAATGGATTTCTGTTTTATTTATATCCTCTTTATCTTTTCTTATTATCACAGCCCTGGTGCTGTTCCACCTTGTAAGTATAGTGGGGTCTATTGAGATGGCATTTGGCGTCAGTATATATAGGGGGCGACTATAATGAATGTATTTGTTGATGGCTTAGTTTTTTAGCACATTTCTATTAGTTGCTTAATTGTGCTATGATAATAAAGATTGTCTTATTATCTTGTGTTTTTGGATGATACTTAATTACTACCATTGAATCTCAGTTTTTCAAATCCAATGATCATATCTTGACAGAATTAATTACCTAAAATCCCGCCTTTTCATTCCTCTCTCGCAAGGCCATTAGGGAAAGTCTTCCTCCCCTCGATGTTCCAACGAGCCCATGGATTCGCCCCACCTCCATCCGCGCTCCGGCAGCCGGTGCTAGGTAGGGGATTCCTAGTGCCTCGGCTATGGCTAGTAGATAAGTAGGGTTTTAGTCGTAGCAGGGGAGACGCTCGAACGGATGGCGGTGTCAATCTTCGAGGCTCTCATCCTCCTCCAGTTCATCCGCCGGGATGGATTACACGGTTCTCCGATGTAGATTCCTGCCAGGTCCTCAGGGCAGCGAGGTTAGGGTTTCTCACCAATCACCATGCGTGCGGAATGGCGAGATTTGGTGGCAGGTTCTTCAGATAGTTTCAAAGACTCGGTGACACCGACTCTAGCATGGAAGCGGCGAGAGGGACCTGTAATATTTATTACGTATGAGGTGCTTTGTACTTTTATTACGTTTTAGGTGCTTTGTACTTCTGTGAATCTTTATAATAGATCTAATCTTTTTGAAAAAATGATCGTATCGTGATCTATTTTTATTCTGCTCAATCTTTTATCTTTCTAAAATAAAGAGGTGAGCTTGATTGCAATCAATAAGAAGAATACAAAAAATGTATTGTATTCTGTACCTGATTTTTCTCTTTTTCTTGTGTTTCTTTTTTATTTATATCTTCTCTATCTTTAGTTATACATATACATAATTTATAATATCTGCTAACTCGAACATGAATTTGGTATCCTAATTTCTCTATAGGTTTGTTTTAGTGCCACAAAATTTGAGAAAGTGCATATCACCCCATTACCACTAGTGATATCAAAGCCTTGATACCTCCTTCACTTTATGGTACTTGTCCTAATTTTGTTTAGCTATAGTCTTTGCTTTCAGGCCCGGCAACCCCTCGTGTCTCCATGGCGGCAGGTAGCTGTGGCCGGGCGCGTGCAGCAGCAGCGCCGCTGCCTTGTGCGCTCGACGGGATGGTGGGTGAGAGGATAAGGCGAGGTGCGAGTGGAGAAGATGACTAGGAGAAGAAAAGTCCAAGGAACAGACAAGGTTGGGTTGAGAGGGTGCGTGGGCCCGAGAAAAAGGTGGATCCGACGCGTTCAATCCATATCGATTGTACGTGTAGCATGAGTCCGGCTGAAACTTCAACCGGCCTGCCGGTAGGGAACGTTTCCCTTGCTTTTATGCCAATATTTTGCCAATATTGCCTATGAAGGCCACTACTAGATGTTTGCACATGATTGATTTGATACCAAAAGTTTGCATGTCAAAATTTGGCAAATGCCAAATATCGGCTAGTGATAGGTTGGTTACCAACTTTTCTTTCGGAAAGACTAATGCCCACACGTGTGGGCATCTGGCAACTCGCCCACACGCATGGATTCTCGTCCAACCAATTATGCACGAATCTTGGCGCGTTCTATCAGTTTTTGTGTGCCACGTAGAACTGGGCTGGTGTGTGGGCATTCATCTGGTCGCCCACACGTCTTTTTTCACCACACGGGGCTGGTGTGTGGGCGTTTAGCAATTCGCCCACACATCAGTTTTTACGCACGCAGAGGGGCTGGGGTGTGGGCGTTTATCACTTCGCCCACACGCCCGTCTCCTTGCCCACACCCAAAGCTGTCAGTTGCCATGTGTTTCTGCAGGGTACATGGCAACTGTCCTACCTTTTCTTGTAAGCAGATGACAACTCTCCTTTACCCGAGTTGCCATGTGTTTTTGCATGATACATGGCAACTGCCCTAGCGTGCACGTAAGCAGATGACAACTCTTTCTTATACATGGCAACTGCCCTAGCGTGCTTGTGAGCACATGGCAACTCTCTCTTTTACCCGAACATGTTTTTTTGCCATGCCTTTTTTGTAGTGCTACATGGCAACTGCCTAGTGTTAGTAGGTGGCAACTCCTAAAGTTTTGAAATCATGGCAACTGCAGTAGACCAGACCATACATGGCTACTGTAGTTGAGCAACCATGGCAACTGTAGTTGTCCGACATGGTAACTGTAGTTCAGCAACATGGCAACTGCAGTTAAATCAAGAAATAAGAGATGAAGCCTCCTACATGGCTCCTTAGAGATCAGCGACTCTCGGCCGTCGGATCGGTTTGCTTGATGCGTTTCTAGGCGTTGTATCAAGATCTGGATGAACCTGGGCCGTTGGATCTAAGGTAAACACTGCTGGAATGAATAGTAATGGCAACAAAATGTGTATAGCATGCCCCCACCAGGGCATTTCGGTCATTTCGCGTAGTGGGGGTATAAATGACAGTGGCTCCTCTGGAGATGACCTAGCCGCCTCCTCCCTCGCTCGCTCCCGCACTCGCGCCCGCTCCTCCTGCACGCGCGCCGCGCCCTCACCTCTCTTCCCCTCCAAACTCTACCCCGCGCCCGCCTCCCTGCCCTGCCGTCGGCGGCGCCGCCGCCGCTTGCCCGGGCACCCATCCCCGGCCTCACGCCGCCCATCTAGAGAGATGGGGACAGCGTGCGACGAGGCCGGCCTAGCCGTCGCCCCTTTCTCCCATGACCGCGCCGCCCTCTCCTCCTTCCTCACGCCACCGCCCTCTCCTCCTTCCTCACGCCTCCCTGCCGTGCCACCCCGCCGCCTCCTCCCTCGGTCGCTTCCTCCTCCCCTCCCGCCGTTCCCCTCCCCTAACCCTAGAAACTGATGATTTCGGGAAGGAGGGGGCACACAAGGGGGAGGTGCTGGAGAGGAAGGTGGAGGAGTTCTTCAGGGCCCTGAAGAAAGGGCCCGAGGAGGGGAAGGCCAACGACGCTTCGACAACGGCGAAGAAGAAGGCGGTGTTGGGAGGGGCGCCGAGGCAGGTGAAGCGGGATGCGGAGAGGGAGGAAGAAGACTGGCCGCGGCCGCACCTCGCGAGCACGAGGATGGAGCTGCCGCCAAGGTGGGACGGGCCGACAGGGACCGTCGTGCTCATCGACAAGCCCAAAGGTGACACGCACTCTTCCACATTGGTGAATGCTCTCAGTCTCAGATGGCGATGCTAATTAGCAGCCCATAGATGCATACCACCAATCCACCTTTTTATCTAGATGCAGTGTGTGCAAATGCTTACTTGCGGCCTTTTTTCAGAATGGGTGGGTTAGATGGATGTGGTACATTTGAATTCAGATGTATATGTACCATTGCAAGTTCAGGAACTTTTCCATAATATGGTCCTGATCTAGACTTCATGCTTTATGTAGTTTCGGGTTGGCATTTTGAATTACTGATTTTTTTATGTGAGTACATACATTACAATGTCCTGTTACCATAGTAGGACCTTTTATTTGACCAATTTTCTTCAAGTCGTGTAATTAGTAAAAGAAATGCCATTGACAATGATGCTGAACTTGTCTTTCTACTAGCTCAAAATGGACTCTTTTTTTAACGGAATTCAGGGTGGACCTCATTTACTGTTTGTGGAAAACTACGGCGGTTGGTGAAAGTGCAAAAGGTGACCTCACAGTTTTCATGGTGTGCTGTTAATGTGGTTTTTGCTCAACCCACATGTTTATGGTAGCTATGATGCAGGTTGGCCATGCTGGTACTCTGGATCCTATGGCCACTAGATTGTTGATTGTTTGTGTGGGCAAAGCAACCAAAGTTGTTGATAGGTACATACTTTCTTATCTTCTCTTTTCAGGGAAACCGTGAGGGTTGCTGGAACAATCTTCCTTTCAATTATCACATTTCAATTTCAAGTCATTCTTGATTGTTATGACTTGAAATAATATCATCTGCATTCCAAAGAACTGGACTGATGACATCGTACTTGTCTCCCCTGCACTAGCATTTTGTTAACTTAAAGGTTATTTCTTGACCCAATGTTTTCGTGATTTGAAGATATCAAGGCATGGTTAAAGGCTATAGTGGTGTTTTCCGGCTTGGGGAAGCAACATCAACCTGGGATGCAGATTCACCAGTATATATCTTAATATCTTTACAATGATCTGCTGAGCATTCTTCTATCATAGGAACTATCAAATGGGTCTACTTTTGACTTATATGATCTGAATCATATGAGGAAGTATAATGGAATACCAACTTATTAATGCATTTTTGCTGTTGATGCAGGAGTGTAGCAGCCTCGACGCAGTGACCGAGTCACTCCTGAATGTGCGGAGAAGCAGTGCCGCCTAGCCAGCGAAGTGGCCGGTAGCAGGAAGTCCGCCGTCGATCACAACAATATCCAGAGTCGAGAAGCAGAGTATGCTTCCTGTTCCGACGTTGAGATCTCTGTTCGCCGCCGCCGCTTCCTCCGTCCTACATCAGTCCCTCCTTCCTCAAGGCCGGCGCCTCCCCGGACGAAGCGGGCGGTTGCCCTCCTTGAATTCAACACCGACCGTCCCGTGCCTTTTTCCTCCATTTACCCGGGGCTGTGGGGGCTTCAGGCAGGTACCTACAACGTCTATATTTGTGTTTATCTTTTCGCATCTCAAGCTAATGAAATGAACCGTAGCAGAACTGTGTAGGTTGTGTTGAATCTTTTTTTTTTGCGGGATGGGTTCTGTTGAATCTGTGATGGCTAGGACTCTTGTAGTTTTTGCGAGCTAGCATTCTAGGCCGGTGGGTGGGTTGTAGACTGACAACATACACTGGAGTAGCGGTTCTTAGCTCAAAGCTAGGTTTTATTTAGGGATTCGTGATTATTGGTTGTTCCATAGTTGAAGATTGATAACAAATTTGATGGCTTTCCCTCTTTACAACCACAGGGTTTTTGTTCGTAAAAGGCTGCAATTTTTGTCCATCTCTATACAGATTGTCTGTTCTATGTTCTTCATCTATCTCCCCAACTGGAATCAGAGTTGTTTATTACAAGATTTTACTTTTTATGCTCTGTTCTTGAATCTTGCATTAAAGTCTTTATGCTCTGTTCTCAAATTAGGTTGGCCCTGCCGTGTATATAAATGTGATGCTTCCTTCCATGACTAAACAAGCCGATGTTTGGTGAAACCTTTATAGTCTTGCATTGTTAAATTAGTTCATGTGTTTTTCTATGGTCAATTCCTATGTATGTATTGTTTTGTTTCTCTGGTTTTAACTTCTGTACGCCGATGCAGTGAGAGCTTGGTGTCGTGTCCGCCTGCTGAGTGGCAAGTTGGAGCTGCAGGTCGCTGAACAAGGTGGTCCTACTGTGAGGATCTCATCTCTCACTCTATGTGTGTATCCCTCAGTCCTGTTCCCCTTTATGGTAATCATTCATGCCTGTAGGGATCACTAAGATTTTTCTTGGTTTTGTAGTTGTGGATTGCTGTGATTGTTACTGCAATAGTGGATCATATATATACACTTGGCAACTCAGTTTAGGATATCGCTTGGTAAATGCTGATTGTTACTGCAATAGTGGATCATATATATACACTTGGCAACTCTATTTAGGATACCGCTTGGTAAATGGTGGTTGTTATTGCAATAGTGGATCATATATATACACCATATATATACTAATTGTTGACTGGTTCTTCCATTTTGGTGGCAACCTTGCTGTTCCGTGCACTATTGGCTGTTGTTTTTACTGTTCGGTTCGTGAAGGTAAAGCACGCTATGCATTATTCAATCTTAATTGTTTTCTGTTGATCCATGTTTATTCTTTGTTCATCATATGTACCTCTGTTTGAGGCTGTTGCGGCCTACTGTCGATTGCCATTTCATTTTTACCTTCGAGAAGTTGTTGCTGACGGTTCTGTCATTGGAGGAGTTGAGGTAGATAATTTTGTTAATAATTGCGTTGTGCGGTCTAGGACACGATTTATCTTGGAAGAAACATTGGACGGGGTTGTTCTTTGTTTGATCAAGCCGTTTTCAGGCGGTGAGATTCTTACAAGGACTGTACGGATTTGTCGTTGCATACTACAACTACAAGAGCATGTTAGCTTATAGGGATGTTGCCCAGTCGGCTATGGTGGTTGCGAGTGCGCTTGCCCGCTCCGCCTGGCGTGCGGTGCATGCCGGTTAACAGGGAAATGTCGTAGGTATCAATGTGAGTGTTCCTCTGCAATTACTTTATTCAGAGTTAGTCAACTTTGCGTGTAAGTTCTCGGTCCCTTCTAGACCTGTCTTAGATAAGGTGTGTCCAAGTCATTGCACTATGCCTCTGGGTGCCTCTTGTTATAAACACTTGCGCCTGTTAATGGATGCTTGCTAATTTATTTCATGCTGGTATGACCAGAGCTCCTGTTTTTTGTGCCCATTGTCTTTCTTAGGGATTCTAAAGCCACAAGGATACAAAATAAATCTGATGATCATTTTATTCACACTGACGATAATAACATTTCTACTATAGTTTCGTTGACTGTATAGATTTCCTTCTAAACTATAAGATCCATGTCTTATCTACATGAGCGAGCTATCTTAACAGCAACCATTTATGTGGCTGTCAAAAGTCAATATTTTTTATCCTGTCAAATGGTCCCTCATCACAGACGAAAGTATTTGAGCTCTGATTCAATGGCTAATTCCGATCATGATGTTGAAAGAAAGCACTGTGTTACATCCACATGAGTTTTGAATGCTATTTCTATAATCAATTTTCTTGAACATAAAGTATTCTTATCATCAGAGAGCTTGCCGATTGTACGTTCAACCTATTATTATGATGTGTTCTCCTATAGGAGAGGTTGTTTGCGTACCAGATATAATTGATGCTTTAGAAAACCAAATGGCCTTTCACTTTGAAAAGTCGAGAATTTCCTGTCCGACTATGTTATTCCATGACAATAAATATGAACCAGGGCTAGACATTGTCCTTTTTTGGAATTTATATCTGAAATATCATGTTCTATCCATGGACAGTTGTATGTTGTAGTGTCGCTGGTCATATTGAAAAAATCCCTAAAATTACTTATGAAAGATTAAGATGGAAAATGTATGGAGACTCAGAACATTTTTTCCCCAAGGTTTATGCCTCAACTATCCCCTTTTAAGTTTATCGACATGGCCCTATAATAATTAGTAGTAGCCTGCGTTGTATTGTCTTTAACAGTATATCCTAAGATACATAATTTCTTTTTTTTCTTTTCTCTTTGGCTACTGAATTTTATTGCTCTTCTTTTGCACATACATGTGATGTGGTACATTCTTTCTCTTCATGTTTTAAGAAATTACTTTTGTATACTTCATGTTGTACTGTTATTCTCTATTATCATTAGATTTTCATTGTGCATTGTTATCCTCTGTCATTAGATAGTGTATCGTAGCCTGTTTTCCTGATGTTTATTTGAATATGTTTTCTTTTATCCACAGATGAAGCCCATCCATTTGTCTGTTCTTCGTCAGGGTCACAAAGTCTTTGTGCCAGGATTCTTCCCTTTGTAAATATGAAAGCGGCTTGGACGATCTATTCACGGACTTGCTCGGCTGCTTTGTATCCCAACTGATTATGTACTCTTGATCATCCTGATGGCATCTGTCAACTCCATTGTGAATCGTCTCTTTATATTAAGCCTGTACTCGCTATGCTAGAATGATTCTTTTTACAAGGCTCATATCGTAAGGAATGTCGTGTCCTGTGAACCAAGTTCAGTATGTTGTCTATTAAATGTATTCCTGTTTCTTGTTCAGAATGTGATGCTCTAGTTCAGATAATCATTAGTGCATATTTTGGCTGATATTTCTACTACAGAGCACTTGATGGCGATGGATAAGTGTCGGACGGGTTGGGTTTCTTGTTTGAAATATCATAGCCTTTAAGAAGTGTTTAACATATTTTTAAAATATTACTATAATTTTGAAATCTGTTCACATGTTTCAAAAATGTTCGTTCAATTTTAGAAGTGTCCGCACATCTATGTCCCTCTCCTATCATATTCTCCACTGCATGTTATCCATTATGATTGCATATATTAAATTTGGGTTAATATTGACTTAGTATTACTTGTTTCGATTTCGAAAACGTTGGGACCGGCACCCTCGCGCCAGGGCGCGAACCCGATCTAGTGAACATGGAAGAGGGTGCAGACCATGGCAACTGCGGGAACACGTGATGACTGTCACGCGGGGCGTGCGGGACCATAAGGTAGGAGGCCTGACGTACGGGCGTGTGGGCGTTATCTATTTTACCCACACGTAGGTATGTGTGAGGGACCGCGAGAAAAAAAAAGATGTGTGGGCATTACTTGTTTTGCCCACACGTAGGCGTGTGGGCTGATCCTCTTAAACACCACACAAACTGTGTGGGCAGACCCTTAACGCCCACACGTGTGGGCGTTATCGGCGTCACTTTTCTTTTCATTCAAGCTCACAAAAAGATGCCAAATTTTGGCAATTTTAATTTCGTCAAATGTTGCTTAGCAAATATTGGCAATGCCCAGTTTGGCATCAAACCAATTTGCCCCGTAAAGCGAATGCATTACGAACAAACAAAGAATTGGGACTACGTGAACCATCGGTTTATTCGACTGTCCAGCATACATCCTCCATGTACGTGCTACCAAAAGTTGAATTGCAAATCAAACAGATACACACGCATGCACATGTAGTACTATGATACGCAGGCTTCGTATATTACTTAATAATCGTGCCTGTTATTGACCGCACGGCCGGCATAGCGCGTCTGGCACGGCCGATCAGCCTCCGGGGGCGGGCAGACGGCGCGGAGCGCGGAGTCGCACGACGACTCGCCGACGCAGGTGAGCAGCAAGCAGCAGTAGTCGGTGATCTGGAAGCCCTGGATACCAGGGAAGAGCGCCCGGATGAACTCTCCCGAGCACCAACTCGGCACGCCTGTCACCGTCCTGTAGCAGTCATCGCGGCTGTGGAAGCCCGGCGGCAGGGTTCGTGGGTTTGGGACGCCGGCGAAAGCTACGGTCAGGAGGAGCCACATGCAGAAGCTGCATGCGCTGAGATGCCGAAAGGCCGCCATTGTCACAGGCGTGCGTGGCGGCGCTGTTTGTTTATATTTAGTAACGGTCTAGATAACGGGATTTACTGGATGGCGTACGTTCGCGTGGCTTCATATATATAAGAGGAATGAAATCAGCGGGCAACTAATTGATTGGTGGCTCAAGATCTGACATTCTTAACTTATGTCGTGATTACCGATATTTGCCTAAAAAGATTTTTATATGTTTCACCTTATACTTAAATTACAGTCCGAGAATAAACATACTGCACATGGAAACTTTGTGAAGAAATAAAGGAAATAAAAGGGAGAATAAATTAATAACTATCAAAATGGAAATAAAGAAGAAAAAGGCAAATATACATTTCTGAGCCCAGGCTCATCTGCACCTGCATTGAAGAAAAACAATCAAAATAAATACTAGAAAATTTTAATAAATTCCAAATAGTTTTTGCATGGTAGATAATTTGATGTGTGTGGTCCTCTCCAATTTTCAGATCATTTGAACATGTGAGTAGGTCTCAACAAAAAAGACAATTTTGGAGTTTGTAAAAAAGTTTACTGTTCATGTACTGTTTTGACCTGATTTGTATTTTTTGCTGAGAGCTACTCAAATATCCAACTGGAATGGACGTCACGCAATAAATTGTCTACCATGCAAAAAGATTTGTACTTTCTGAATTTTTGTGAATTAGTTTATCACCAGGTGCAGATGAGCCTGAGCACTGACTCGCTGCACTCAGAAAAGGGTAACTTGCTCGGAAAAAAAAAGCGATAACTAGAAAGCTAGAATAGGCAAGTTTGCTCAGGATGGAGGAAGCCGTGAGTGGAGTTACACCAGAGAGCAACTAGTTGACGAGCGCTCCTTCGGAGCCTCACAACGACCAGCATCACTTGGCACGCTCTTATCCACCCCGCCACGTGTCACGCTCTGGGCGCTCCCTCCGGATTATATATATTTTTATTTTTTCGCATGCATTTTCTGCTTTTTGAACTTTTTTGGGGTTTTTTTCGACGTTTAGGTTTTCCACCTGTCTTTCTTAGCTTTTGGACCAATTTTTTTCGAAAAAAATCTTTTTGCGCCAAAAAACACATTTATTCCCTTCCGCGAGAGGGACGGTTTTACTTCCACGAGAGACACGTTTTTGCTTTCGCGAGAGGCACGACCATGACTATCGGAAACGAAAAAAAGACGCCTTTTCATTTTTTTCTTCCGCGAGAGGCACGGTTTTGCTTCCGCGAGAGGCACGTTTTTGCTTTCGCGAGAGGCACGACCATGACTCCAAAATGAAAAAAACACATTTTTGTTTTTTTTTCTTCCGCAAGAGGCACCTTTTTGCTTTCGAGAGAGGCACGGCCATGACTCTCGGAAACGAAAAAAGATGCATTTTCGAGAGAGGCATGGTTTTGCTTTCGTAAGAGGCACATTTTTGCTTTCGCGAGAGGCATGACCATCACTAGTAGAAAAGGGGGCAATGGTCCAGGCAGGGCCAGCCCATTAGTTCCGGTTCAGTCCAGAACTGGGACCAATGGGAGCATTTGACCCAGTTCGTGAGCCCCGGGGGCCGGCCGGGCCACGTGGGCCATTGGTCCCAGTTCGTCTGGGCCTTTTGGTCCCGGTTGGAGGGACGAACCGGGATTAAAGGGCCTCGCTCCTAGCCCACCACCATTGGTCCCGGTTGTTGGCCTGAACCGGGACCAAAGGCTTCCCTTTAGTCCCGGTTCATCCTACGAACCGGGACTAAAGGGTTGGTCCTCGTTGCGGTCAGAGTTTAGTCCCATCTCGCCAATCGAAGGGCACTCACACCGGTTTATAAGCCCCTCCCTCTCTGCCTTGTTGAGCTCCTCTCAACATGAAAATACATGCCCTTATAGAGGGAATTTGACCTAAATTCATACTGAATTTCTCTAAAGTTTGTAGAAATTTATTATGAATTTAGGTTGAATTTTCTCTATAAGCACATCTATGCTCATTTTTTAGTCAAGTTGATCACAACTATTTTTTCTTCTATTTCTTTCTGAGTAGTTTTTATATAGTTTTTTTTTCTTTTCTGCTATATTTATTTTTTTCTATTTATTTCTAAGTTGTAATAAGTCATTAAAATAAGCATCTATGCTCATTTTTTTAGTAAAGTTAATCAAAACTATTTTTTATTTTATTTATTTCTGAGTAGTTTTTTATATAGTTTTTTTTCTTTTCTGCTATATTCATTTTTTTC
>NC_041385.1:826824649-826825402 GCF_002162155.2 Triticum dicoccoides
TAAGCATCTATGCTCATTTTTTTAGTAAAGTTAATCACAACTATTTTTTCTGCTATTTATTTCTGAGTAGTTTTTTATATAGTTTTTCTTTTCTTTTCTGCTATATTTATTTATTTCTATTTATTTCTGAGTGGTAATAAGTCATTAAAAATAAGCATCTATGCTCATTTTTTTAGTAAAGTTAATCACAACTATTTTTTCTGATATTTATTTCTGAGTAGTTTTTTATATAGTTTTTTTCTTTTCTGCTATATTTATTTTTTTCTATTTATTATGAGTTGTAATAAGTCATTAAAAATAAAAAAGAGGCGCAATGCTCATTAATTCACTTCAAGCCTTTCGGAATAGTGTAAACTGCACTGCACATAGCTCCGTGCAGTCTACCCTATTCCTCAAGGCTTGAGGCTAACTAAAGTGCAGGTGAGCATTGAGCCTCTTCTTCATCATCTCTGCACTCAGGGCTTATAAACAGCTGCGAGTGCCTCTCGCTTGGCGAGGTGGGACTAAAAAAACAGCTGCAGAAAGAATCAACTAAAAAACAGCTGTAGAAAATAAATAAGTAATTAGACGGATCCATTGGTACCGGTTGGTGGCAACAACCGGGACCAATGCCCCTCTTTAGTCCCGGTTGGTGGGACGAACCGGGACCAAAGCGTTCGCTATATAAGTAGCGCTTAGGAAAATTTCACAATTGTGCATCCCCACTTCGATCTCCTCTCCCCCGACGGCGGCAAATCCATCCCGATGCCGTCG
>NC_041385.1:826825484-826829962 GCF_002162155.2 Triticum dicoccoides
CCCGCGCCGCACCTCGCCGTCGCCGTCGCCGTCGCCGTCACCGCCCCGCGCCGTGAGCAACTTTTTGTGATTTTTGTTAGATTTTGTTAGATTTTTTTGTAGTTCATAGTTTTTTGTTAGATGTGTAGTAATTTAGATGTGTAGTTCATAGATTTTTCTGTTAGATTTTTTTTCATATTATGTAATTAATTTGTTCATATTGTGTTAATTTTTTTCTGTTAATAGATTTTTTTGGTGATATTATTGTTGAATATGCATGTTTGTATGTTCATATATATGCAAAGATCGAAGATGTCAAATTCTTATGATTTTTTTTTGTTCATAGAATTTTTATGATTTTTTTCTGTTGTAATTTTGTTTATAGAATTTTAATGATTTTTTTGTTCATAGTATTTTAAAAAAGGAAAATAAATAAGAAGAGAAAGTGTTTAATATAATTAGTTAGAAAAATACTAGTTTATTTTGAGTAAGTACTACTTTAGTTTATTTATAGTAAGTGCTTCATATATAGTTGAACTAGCTAGTTGATTTAATAAACTACTTTATTTTACTATATATAGAAGTAGTTTGTTTTTAGTAAGTACTACTTTATTTATTTATAGTAAGTGTTTAATAGTTGAACTAGCTAGTTGATTTAATTAATAAAACTTCTTTATTTAACTATATATAGAAGTAGTTCCCGCATCGACGTAGGTGATGCCTATCCCGCATTCTCGTCATCGTCGACTCGACGGTGGAGGCCTGCTTGATCAGGGCCATGTTCGGGACTGGGCTCCGCCGGGCTGGTATTGGGAGGTGCTACCTTCCGGGGGACGTAGGTTGGTGAGGAGGCAGCCCGTTGTTGACCCGATCCTTGTTTGGTGGCGGTCGCGTGGTCCAGTGACAGTGCAGAGGCTTCCGGACACCGCGGGGGTGGTACGTCACCGTGTCAGTGAGGAGGACGAGCACGTCCGTCGCTACATGGTTGCATTGGAGGGAAGGTTCGACAATACCCGGCAGGTTCTTCGGGGATCTCACTGGAGTTATGATCCTGTGATGGTTCCTTATCTTTGGGTGTCCACCGCCCGCGACGATACCCGTCGGGCGTTACGGTTTTGGTTGTATTAGTGATGCTATATTAGTGATAATATTCGACGATGTACAAACACCAAGAGATGATGTACTTTTGCTTATAATTATTGAATGCATGCTAATTTGAATACTACTTTATTTTATGATTTGGTTTTGCTTATTTTATGATTTGGTTTTGCTTATTGAATGCTCATATTGGAAAAGTTCTCCTTCATTCCTGTGTGCTAGACAATTTGGTGTAATAATGCACTCGGGAATGAAAGAAGGAGCTACGTACATCACCGATAGTCAACCCGTGATTAATAATAATGATCTAGTTTAATATTTGAATTATGAACATAGGCCGGAAATGTCATACTCGGACGACGAAAACCGCCCGGCGGAGTGCGACTGGTGCCACGACGACCGAGGTATGTGCGACAGGTTCATTGAGCTGGACGAAGATCGGCGCTTCAACATTAAGCTCGAGGAGACCTTCGATGTTCATACGGTACGCAACGACGACAATCTATTTTTTCATAATTAAGCACGACTTCAACTATTTTAACGTGTATTTTTCATCTTTTCCAATTCGACTAGCTTATCCCATGCTATGCAAGACGCTATGTCTTGGAGAGGATGGGTTTTGAAGACCATGAAAGTATGGAAACCAAAAAAAATATCCTAAGTACCCATCATGGTGTTGATTTTCAAGTAAAGCTGTACAATGCTGAGAGTGTAACCTATTTTGGTTGCAAAAATTGGGAAGCACTTTGCAAGATGTATGGTTTTGATGAGGGTATGCTTGTCACCATGGATCTTGGTGATCCTACAATCGAGCAGGAGAGACCTTCGATTTGGGTCCTTGTGGATACACCTCCAATTCTTCCCCATGTGAGCTTAACATAGTTATTAAGTAATTTATATTATTTATTTCAAAATAGTTGACATCTTATTTCCATTGTCAGCTTATTTTCATTATTCAAAGAATGTGCGGGAGATGGTAGACAAAACCCACTACACCGATGGCTCCGAATTAACTTATAGGGAGAAAAATCATCTGAATGCATTTTGTACTGATCTTGAAAATTACAATGTCTACAATCAAACTCCTCAACATTATGGTCAATACGTGCCACTAGTGCATGTGTTGAACTACGGTAACTACCATGGAGATGCCCTGGTAAGAGTTTTTACTATTACGACATCCGAGCATCTTTTTGCACACTTCTAAAACTAGTACATCATTGCTAACTACGAAGTTATTACTATTTTTTCAACAGAAAATCCCCAATGATTGTGTGCATCATATGATGTATACGCACGGTACCCTTCATGTTTTGAACATACAACCAGGTCTTCCTACGAATCTGAACTGTCCATACCGGGTTTCTAAAAGAAGTGGAGACATGACAATCAAAGAATGGAAAAAATGTATGGACAGTCGTAAGGAGCTTTTTGGAAGCAAAATGCAGCGAAGCGCAAAAATTGGACACAGGATGATCTCCATTCTTCATAATGGAGAGTCAGGGTCTATATTATTTTATGCTATTTTACCTTAAGGGTGTTTAGGTCCTACCTGATACTTATGATCATGTGCTAAGAACAATTATATGTAGGGTTGGGTTCGATGACTATGAGGATGATGATCGTATGACTTATTATTAATAACGAGTAGAAGTTGTATGATGCATATGATGCATGATTAGTAGGACTTGTTATTATATATGATGATGTATGATGCGAGCATGCAGCGGGTGAAATGAACATAGCAGCAGTGGTAAACCAAAGACGAAGATATAAGATATGACACTTCTCTCTATTAGTTAGCTAATAACAGCCTAAAAATAACCCCCAAAACCCCTAAAGCATCCACTTTTCTTTAAAAAAACATCTCCTTTTGGTCCCGGTTGGTGCCACCAACCGGGACCAAAGGCCCCCCTGCCTAGGCTCGGCGCACCGGCCACGTGGAGGCACATCTGTCCCGGTTCGTGTTTGAACCGGGACTAAAGAGGGGGAGGTATTAGTAACGACCATTTAGTCTCGGTTCATGAACCGGGACTAAAGGCCCTTATGAACCGGGACTAATGCCCCCTTTTCTACTAGTGCATGGCTCTCAGAAAAGGAAAAAAAGATGAGTTCTCTATTTTTGTCTTTCGAGATAGGCACAGTTTTGTTTCCGCGAGAGGTATGGTTGTGCTTTCGCAAGAGGCACTGCCGGGCCTCTTTTGGAAAGGGAAAAAACCATGCTCCCGATTTGGTTTTTTCTTCCGGTTTTTTGTCTGGTTTTAATCGTGAAAAAAAGTTCATCAAAACCTATCAACATGGGATCTAGTTTTGAAGATCTCGATGCGAGGAATCCAATGGTGAAAACGGTTCGAGATTTGGACACACGGTTTAAAAGATAAAGCGTTTTGAATAAACGGATCTATGAAAAAAGGGAAAATTACCGGGTTGCGACAAGTGGCACAACATGCAGCGCGCCACTTGTTGCAACCTGGGAAGGTGGGAGTGGTCTTTGCGAGGAGTACTCCTCAATTAGTGATTTTGGTTACATCGGACAGCCTAATCGGCAAAGGCAAATCCTAAACGGCGCTATGCAATCTGGCGCACACTCCCTCGGCCACGTGGGCTTTATACTTTACGGACCGCCTCTCTTTCGGGATACAAAAATCAATACAAGATTAATACAAGATTTATATACAAGATGAATACAAGATGAATACACAGCTCAACAAATGAACAAACCATCATCCTATGAACAAAACTCAACATACAACAAATGGTAGAAATTCTGTAGCATCTTATGAAGATGGCAGAACAATTCAAGAACTAGAACAATTCAAGTATGCCACCGGATAGAATGGAAGATTTTAGTTGAAATTGACCTAAAGATATTGGAACTTGTAGCTAGATACCAATTTGAAAGCAAGTTTCAGACTTAGAGAAAAATAGCATGGCATTGTAGCTAGATACTAATTTGAAAGCAAGATTTGAACATGCTACAGAATTTCTACATGGTAACAATGGCATGACATGGATGTGCATGTAACACATCACAAACATGCTTACTGAACTAATTCAAATGACCCCTAGATCAATGGCAATCATCATGATACAGTTGACAAGTATTAACAGATTTTCAGACAGTGATATTTGCATAGTGGCACAAAACATATTGAGGATGCAACCTTTGAGGCAAGTAAAATATATGCTACACAAGTTTTTCATGGCAACAAAGAGCATGACAAGCATGTACTAATTACCTCAACAAAACACCCTTAGAGCATCTCCGGCCACGCCCCCAGGAAGGCCTCCCCAGGCAATTTATTTGCGCCACCGCCAGAAAAATGGCCCAGTCGCGCCCCCAGGACACTGAATTCCGCCAGCTCGGGCCGTTTTTGCGCCCGGCGCTCAAAGGCCGAACA
>NC_041385.1:826830159-826836333 GCF_002162155.2 Triticum dicoccoides
GCAAGCGAAAAGTGTTCCTGGGGCCACATTGACAAGCGAATAGTCAATCCACCCGCCCAGATTCGCCCTCCTGCCCTCACGCTCGGCCACCACCCTACACCACCTTGATGTTCCTGGCACCGACCATCGCCCGCCGCTCTAGGTAGACCGTTTCCAGCCTAGAAAAAGAAGGAGCGTCACCGAGGCAGCCTCTTCACCACCGCCCCAACACCTTTTCCGGTGCTCCGGCCGCGCAGGGCCTGTACGCCGGCGGGCTTGCGCCCACCTCGTCCACAAGGTGTTCGGTGAATTGCCCGGCCCGGTGATGGACTCTGAAGATGAGGAGGCGCTCGCGGCGTTGCTGGATGAGGAAGCCAAAGTCGACGTCAGGAGCAGGAGCATCTCATGGTGCTCGCCGCCCTCACCGGCCTGCTCGCGAGCAGTGAGAAGCCGCGGCGAGGTGGCTCGGTGCTTAGGCAGGTGAAAGCAAAGAACCGACATCGTCTGGAAGGCTACTGCATGCTCTACTCGGACTACTTCGCCGACGCTCCATTGCACGGTGAGAAAACATTTCGGCGCCATTATCGGATGAGCCGAAAGCTTTTCCTCCGGATTGTGAATTCCATCCGGGAGTTCAACAACTACTTTAAGTGCAAGAAAGATTGCACCGACACACTTGGATTCACCTCGATCCAGAAGTGCACGGCATCTATGAGGATGCTTGCATAAGGAGCTCCCGGTGATTCACTCGACGACTATGGGCGCATGGCCGAGTCCACCATCATTGAGTGTTTCTACAAGTTCTGCAAGGCAATGGTGCAGAGTTTGGACAACAGTACTTGTGAACACCCAATGCGGAAGACACTACTCGGATCCTAGCATAGAATGAAGCAAGAGGAGTTCCTGGGATGCTTGGAAGCATCGACTGCATGCATTGGAAATAGAAGAACTGTCCATTTGCTTGGCAGGGGTTGTACAAAGGCGC
This sequence comes from Triticum dicoccoides, assembly GCF_002162155.2. NCBI lineage: Eukaryota > Viridiplantae > Streptophyta > Magnoliopsida > Poales > Poaceae > Triticum > Triticum dicoccoides. The sequence goes on from NC_041385.1 coordinate 826,831,124, forward strand.
CAAAGGCGGTTGCAATGTGGTGCTTGAGGCAGTGGCCACACAGGACCTCTGGATTTGGCACTCTTTCTTTGGGATGCCAGGAACTCACAATGACATCAACGTCCTGCAGTGCTCCCAAGTCTTTGCCAAGCTTGTTGAAGGTCATTCTCCTCCGGTGAACTTCAAGGTCAATGGGCGGCAGTACAACAAGGGGTACTATCTAGCTGATGGCATCTATCCGAGATGGTCGACATTTGTGAAGACCGTCTCAAACCCTGTGCTAGGAGGCAAGAACGCCTGGTTTGCGAAGATTCAGGAGGCTTGCAGGAAGGATGTCGAGCGGGCATTTGGTGTGCTCCAATCTCGATTTGCTGTTGTCCGGTACCCTGCTCAGACCTGGTCGAAAGATCAAATGTGGGAGATCATGACTTGCTGTGTCATCTTGCACAACATGATCATTGAGAGTGAGCAGGAAGAGCCAGTGTTTGACACTGAACCATATTACTTGTAGGGTCCTCTTGCCCAAGTTGATCACCAGATACCGGCAAACTGGACTGACTACCTCAATATGCGTCAGGAGATCCGAGACCCACAGGTGCATCAAGAACTGCAACACGATCTGGTGGAGCACCTATGGAGGCTCAAGGGCGAGGCCGGGAATGGAGGTGAAACTTGAGTTTTTATTTGTTAAACGATATAATTTGTACTGAACTATTTGATTTATGTGGTGAAACAAGTCGAAAACACGCCGAACTATGTGAGGAGCTAATTGATTCTTATTTGTTTGCGAAAATTCACGCCGGAACCCGCCGAACCGCGCCGAATATGGGCTTATCGGGCCGTTTCTGGACATATTTGGACCGAAAGCTGGGCTGAATTCGGCACCTGGTGGCGACCTGGGGGCAACGGCTGGGTGCCGAACCGCCCCCAGCGCTGATTTTATCACCGGCGCACCCCCAGGACGCTCTTTTTGGGCGCCCTGGGGGGCCGAACGGCTGGAGATGCTCTTACTTATCATGATTCAAAGATGCACAAAATTGTTGCAAACCTCAAGGCAAAATGCAAAGTATTAAATACTGCCAATTCCAGATTTAGTGAAAAATGTCATGCCATGGCAGAAATGAATAGATAGCAAGTTTACAAGCTTGTAGCACTCACTATAGGTCCTAACATGGCATGAACTAAAATCTACCGGCAAGATGACATCAAAATGCTCCTAATTCATGTTCAAAGATTGCCCAAAAGATGCTTGCATTAAAACATACAAAAAAGACAAAATGAACTCTAATGCAAAAAAAAAGTTCTTTGATTTGTTTTAGTAAGCACTCAGCATATCTCAATTTTGGAGCACATCTCACATAGGTATTTAACGACATCTCAAATTGAAAAAAAGCTTGTTACTGTCAATTCATGTTAACCATGTAGATAAGAGTACCAACAACATCTTCTTGAAACCAAGAGTATGCATCTATTTATCTATTTATATATAAAAAGTACTTGATGGGTTAACCAGAGAAAAGAGAAATAGGCTAGAAATTACCACAAAAATTAGAATTATCCAACCATTAATTTAATAGACGAATTTTTATAGCCCTAAGATAAGATGTAAGTCAGAAAATTACCAACCTATGGCACTATAATTATACTGGAAGAAAACATTTCGCTCCCATCAGCCAAGGCAAATTAGGATGCTCCCTCGACAGAAAAAATAACCTGCGCTCAGTTGTAGAAGGAAAGAACACGCCACCCTAAAAAAAGAATGTGCGCTGATGGTTAAAGAAAATGGCACGCCCCGATCGGCTAGTAAAAAGACGTGTCCTGTTTGGTTCAAAATAAAGATATAGTCCCCTCAATAATAAATAAAATAAACTAAAGAGACGTGCGCTAATGCCTAGCTTTCTACAGGCATGCATGCATTTAGCTGAAAAAAGAACGTGAATGTGTGCCCTTTACATATGCATGGCAAGCCTGCAATACCGGGTCAAAAAAGTGTGATGTAATCGCGTATGTGTGCCCGCAAAAATTTCTCATGCCAAATCTAGCCCCAAACCTTCCTCTTCATCCCATTGCAGTGATCCTATCAGTCTGCCACTTTATCTGTTTGTTCACCCATTGTTGCCCAGATCTTCTCCACTCCGTTGTCGTACATCTTGATTGGAGATTTAGATGTTGGTATCAGTGGCATGGCAGCAAAGAGCTCGCATGGACATGATGAATTTATGTAGCTCCTCGCCTCATCTACGAGAAATTCATTGGCGGCCTCGGATCGACGTAGAGTTGCATGAAGATGAAAATTTCTTAAACTACTCACTTTGTCGACTAGAAGTTCTTAGGCAGCCTCGTGGTTACATAGAGGTGCCAGAACAACCAACATTTTTGAGCTCCTTGCCTTCGGACGAGCAATTCATTTGCGGCCTTTTGCATGGTTGACATGTTGTAATGGAAAGCAAGGGGTAATTACCAGTACTGGACTTGCCAACACCTAAACTTGGAATGAATACTACTGAACAATAACCAATCCATGTGAAGTTCTGGGAGGGGAAGACTGAGTTTGGCGAGATAGACTGGACATGCAAATCAATGTTTCGATTAGTGTCATCTGTGCTACGGATGGTGAGTGGGTGAGCCTAAATCCTTGAGATGTAAATTAGTTTCATATTTATTTTGTCTTCATATTGTTCTTTGAATTTTAACCGGGACCATTAATCTCACTCATGTAGACAACTTGATGTTAGATGCTGAACTCGGTGGTGCAGCTACGGCGGGCGGCTCAGGCTGGTGACCAAATGCGAGTGGGTTAGCCGGCTCCACATTGCTCTTACCCACCATCCGGCATCGGCAAGCTGGACCAATTCATTTGCATAAACATTGGTGCTTCAGATCCTGTCTGGTAAGAAATACTGAACTTGGCTAGACATAAAGCACATGTTGATTGAATAGTCTTCAACATTTTCCGTTTCCTTATCTATATGGTGCTTATTTATGGAGAGATGATACTGGGGATAGGCTTTTGCAGAAGCAGGAAAGCTTCGTGCCAGGATGGGTCTAAATTGATGACGAAAAATATTTGATCTTCTAACATGCCATTCAATTAATAAATCATAATTCAAATATTCTAACATGCTCTCATGCATAAACACGTGAGTAAGTTCGCCCCAAATATTCATTACATGCTTCTACAATTATTTGTATATATAGGCACGTCTAATTTCATGCTATTTCTTTTCATTACATTACTAGAGAAATTTTTAATCCCCCTGTATGTCCTTTGTATGTCTTAAATAGTCCATTTGGACATCGGCACTGCTTAGAACAAACAAAAAAAATAACCGATTTATAATTGTAACATATTTATGAAATCTAATGTTATTGTAATACTTTTAATAATGACTTAATATGGAAGTATATTTTGGGGAAAATTGTGCATATCCTTTTCATGTTCCTAAGGATAACTTAAAAATGCCAAAAAAAGAACTTTTAGAAAATTGGAGCAACTACTTGGTATATCATTTAATTTCACTTTTGTTGTGCATGGAATCTGATTTCACCTCTATCGATGCAAAATCATACTACTCCCTCCGTTCCATAATGTAGTGCCTATAGATTTTTGCAAAAGTCAAACATTACAAACTTTGACCATATTTATAGAGAAAAGTAGGTACAGCTAGAATACCAAATGGACATCACTGGATACATCGCGAGTTATATTTTCAGAATGTATATGTTTGATATTGTAGATATAGATAGTTTTTTCTATACACTTGGTCAAAGTTGGCAAAGTTTGACTTTCACAAAAATCTATAGGCACTACATTGTGGAACGGAGGGAGTATTTGGTATGCGATCATGCCTTTTGCACATAGAAGCTCTACTTAACAAAGTTTGGTACCTTTTATTTTTTGAGAGCAAGTTGACCTTCATGCCGTCAAATTTCTATGTGAGTGAACACAATCAAATTTTCCAAATGTGTGGTCAATATATGGCGCCCATCTATTGTTTCAGCTTTGATGGCTCAAATGTGGGGCTTTGTTTGATAGAGTAATACCAAGGTTCCCTACTTGGTACTACTGATTAGTAAGAAACACTTTTTATTGTGTAAGTTTTACAAAATAATTTTCACGAAAATATGTTTAAGCTATATGTGTGATGTATAATGGTTGTATATAAAGTGGTGTCAAAGAAATGGAACCCATTATTAGACAATAGTTGTTAAGCATTTAAACTCGAGCCAAAGAAAAATACAAATCAAAAAACTGTCTGGCGCAAAAATAAAGTCATAAATCATAACATAAATATCTATTGCATATTGAAGACACATTTTTTCTAAACACTCAATTTTGCAACCAGAAATTGGTGAGTATAAAAGGTTACACAAACCCCACAATATAAACTTCCGGATCTTCTTTTTGACATTACACGAATACTACTAAGTAGCTTATGATCTATACATCAGCTCACTGTATTGATCTAATACCATTTACAAATGATACATATGGTCATAATATGGTGTTCCATGGAAAAGAAAATATGACTGATTATGAAAAGTAACCAAACTTACCTAAGATGGAAATAGGACCATATTTGTGAATGTAATCACATTTCATATCAATTTTACTTTATAAACAAATAAAAATTGTTCTCTTTTAGAAACGTTATAAAATTCTAGCCCGCGCATCGAGCGGGCCACTCTACTAGTTGTCACAAAACTAATGCATCAACTCCTATTCTGCTTTCCATGATGATAAGTTCTAACTACAGTCAATATTAGGACATAAACCAATGAGATAGTCAGAACTTCTCCAGTGTTTTTCATCCATCCATCATCATCATAAACTGAAACATGTGAGGAGGGAATCAAAATAACTAGACTTTCTGGTAGGCCTAATCAAATTTCAGATCATACACAGATACTGCTGGGGATTACAAGACCATGGTACAGGTGGATATTAGGCTAACCACAAACTTAGTTTCAGGCCATACAACAGAGTTATTTTCAGCCTAACTAATCAAACTTTAGACCATAGACTAATTAGACTTCGATAGTTACAACAAACTTACAACTTGAGTTTTCAGAGACAAATAATGCTTGACAGTAAAGAGCAAAAATTCCAGATTTGACAATAAAGTTCAAAATTTCAGACTTGGGCACGAGGAGGACCTGCACACTTGCAGAGCATTTGGGCACGAGGAGCACCTGGATGAGGAGGAGTTGCCTATGATGCGGCGGCGGCT